>NC_084481.1:59110170-59410170 GCF_030035675.1 Rhineura floridana | reverse complement strand
GACTTTCCATGTTCAAACATAAACATAATACCAAATAGCTAATAAAATTTGTCACTGTGATGTCACTGAGGAAAAACCAAGCAAATTCAGGGTGAGGGCAATGCTTATTGTATCATATTACCTTAATTCTTGACAACAAAGAAGGGGAGCAATACCATCTTTGAATGCATGCCAGTAGGAGAAGGGCGATGTTGCTGCTATTGTGGCCACTGCCACCACCACTTTGATGGCTGCCCACTACCCAAACAATGCAGATGCTTCCACCCTGCCGTGATGACACCTCCTGCACTCTACAACTGGTAAGCTGAACATACAATTCACCTCTTTACAGCTTCCCTAAACATCACCAAAAACAAGGGGTCCTTTATGAAGCCTGCCCAGAGGATTGTACAGTTGTGAGAAAAGTTGGGGTTGGGGGGAGGGATTGCTTGGTGCTAAACAAATCTCATTACATCCTCTTGAGGGCACTCCTTCACAGTTGTTTTTAGATAGTTATAGAACTCAGTCTGCAGAAACTCAACGTTTTCCTAAACAAATCTCTAGGCCCAGCAACAGAATTGCCTTTCTTATACCAAATTCATCAAAGAAAAAGGAAAGAATACACTTATCAAACTTGCCCCAGAATCCTATGTATGTTTACTTGGAAGCAAACTCTGTTGAGATACTCTCGAGTGAATAGGATTGTACCCTTAAACTAATTAAGGCTGCAACCCTAAATATATTCCTAACACACTCCCTAGCAAGCTCCATTAAACACAGTGGGGACTTCCTGCTGAGTATGTATGCATAGGATGTGCTGTAAAGCAATCAACTAAATTATAAGGCATGACCTTATAATGCATCCTCCCTACCACTACTCATGCACATCATTCTTGCCAGCAGTACCTACTTGTGCTGAAAATACTTACATCACTTCTACGCTTGGCATTTTCTTTTGCCAGAACCACCTCCATTGAATCAGGGATACTTGTGAATTTAATAGTGTCTGGATGCTGACGATAATTCTTGTCACTCAGAATCTCAGAAGCTTTCTTGTTCTTTTCTGACTCTAGAGATCCATACGTGTTCCACCCAATGCCTTTAAGCCACTCAAGATCTGTTTTATAAGCATTCTAGCAAGGAAGAAAACAAATTTCATATCCATTCTGTATTACAAGAGGCCTCTGAAGAGGATTTTTCTTGTAGTCAGATGGATATATCCATATTCCCTTATCAAATGTTGACTAAGGTTCTTTACCTGAGCTACCCCTATCGGTTGGCTTGATTATTATTTAAATAAAGCATACAATGTTTACAATTTTTTTAAAAAATTATGAAAAACGTAGACACCAAGAGCAATAGTGCAGGAGGGGAGAATAGGAAACCATTTTTAAGGCAATTTAAAGCTTGGAAATGCAGGTTAATGATAAAATTAGATAACGAAGAATCAGGGACCAAAAATGAAGTAACAAAGACAGATGAAACAAGATGGGCATCAGTAGAGATTGGGAACACATTCCAGACATAGGAAAAATAAGACAAAGGAGAGCAATAAGACGTCAAAACATGAAGCTTAATCAGGATAATAGTAAGAATAATAAAGAACATAAGCAGGGATATTCACTGGTATTAGGATAGATAAGGAAAAAGACTGGAATCTGCCTTCACAAGCAATATCATTTTCCAAATAAAAAGCAAGTTACAGTTTATAAATATGACTTACATCACTTTGTAATTCATATACTCTCTTAGCATGGATGACATCAGTTTGGTCTGGGAGACATGTCCACTGGTGCAGATAATGACGGTAATCAATATCACTGACCAGTTTCTGACAATTCTTAGCATGCAAGACCTCCAGCATATCCACAGGAGTGGCATACTTGGTCTTCCATGTCTCAAAGTCTTTCTTGTATTCCCTCTCACTCTGCATCTTGGCTACATTCATAGAATGCACAAGCTTAGGGTCATCCTCTATGCTGCGTGCTCCAATGTGGTGGCCAAGCTGCTTGCGATATCCATCTTTGTACTTGTACTAAAATTATAAATAAAGTTCATTGCAAAGACAGGAACAACAAAATGAGAAATAATTAGCAGATCCATCCATGAATGTGCCATGTCAGAATTGTAAGCAAAAGTGGCATTATGGAGCTGCTGCTGATTTGAAAGCAAAGGGGTTGCATTCTTATGCACATTCACTTGGTAGTAAGCCCTTATTGGACTCAATGTGTTTTATTCCTATGAGTACACATACATAAGACTGGTCCAGATACAGGCCAAAAATCAGCATAGTGCTTTTTTCATTGGCTTGCTAGGATTCAGAATTTTATAACTTTGTACTAAGAATGCACAACACATTCCTGAGTATGCCAGTATTACGATTAAGGAAAACAGCACTACATTCCCAGACTGGCATGTTTTGGTGCACAAGGAAGAAAACTAGATTCTACCACAGTCAGCCCATGTTGATTAAAAATTGTTTTAAGTAAGAACATGGGGTGCATAGAATCATAGAATAGTAGAGTTGGAAGGGGCCTGTAAGGCCATGGAATCCAACCCCCTGATCAATGCAGGAATCCAAATCAAAGCATTCCTGACAGATGGCTGTCCAGCTGCCTCTTGAATGCCTCCAGTGTCAGAGAGTCCACTACCTCTCCAGGTAATTGGTTCCATTTGGTAAGACTTTTCTTCATAGGACACAATGGAAAACCATACTGTAGAAGTAGGGCACATATTGTTCTATCAGCTAACTATGGGTACTTAGCTTGGTCTGTGCTGATATTCACACCATGCCAATGAACTGCCTGGTGGGGCAGAACTGAATATGCCTGAATAAAGTTTTAGAGAATATAAAGTTTAATTGATAAATGAGAGGTGGCAGAGTTCAAATATATCTGGAAACCCCTATACCAAATCCTAGATGGAAATTTGCTATGGTTACTCAGAGGTGAAGGAGAAAGGCATTCTTCACATAGGAGAAGCACTAACCTATCTAGCCAGTTTGCTGAATAGCAGGAAGGGTGGCGTGAGGCTGAAGTCACCCTGAGTGTATATGTTATGGAAAGTAACAAACCTTGGCACTGAAAACCAATTACTGGAGTCCTGGAGAGCTTGGCTGAATGCATCAAATATACAGCATGCTGAATTTACAATACTACTTACATCACTAGCAATGTCTCTTGATGCTTTAGCTGCTTTCACTGAAATGGCTTCAGCAGTGAGATCATAACCTTTCTTTAACATTTCTTCCCATCCAAGTTTGTACAGTTTCTAATACAAAAAGCAAAAAAGGCAAAAGTTCAATACATAGCAGACTTTTCTTCCACTGGATGTATGGAACCGTTATATATAAGAAATTTCACAAGAAACACCAAACATATTTTGGATTCCCTCAAAATTCCTTTGCTATTCCTTTGCTATTGAGCAGAATGTCTACAGGAGACCATTTTTGGTGCAAAAAAAAAGGAAGAAAAAAAAGAAAGAGGTTTGGATCCCCTGAAATACTTCTTGAAAGATCCCTTTAAACCACTCCTAATCACTATTGCCCCCCCCCAGCAGTTACTTTGGCACAAGTTCCCCAAATTTCCCTTTGGCACAAAACAATTTACAAGTATTTCTTATTGCTGGCTATATGAGCCTACCAATCAGGAATAACAAAGCCAGTGTGATATCAAAATGCCAAAATCGGAGTGTGGGCAGTGCTTCCTACCTTCACTCTGAATAGGTAAACATTGCTGCCCTATACTGTCTGCAGCCCAGGCCTTGAACAATGTTATTGCTGAAACAGGGTGTAATTCAGATTTGCAGGGTCTCCCCCCCTCCAGTAAAATCAATCTCAGCACATATTTTAACTAAGCTCTGGTATTGCCTGAGGAGTAATCCCAAAATCTGCTTCAAATATTATTTGGTATGTCCAGAAACCCCCAGAAAAATTTCACTAGTATTAGCACAACTATTAGCTTCCCCCAGAAAAAGTTTTCTGACAAAGAATCATTGAATTTGCTTCAAATTTCACTTCAGGTGAATGTCAATGTCAAATCCAATTAGAACTAACTTTCTAGTAACTTAAAAAAAAGACATTCCTGAAGCATATGTCATCCTCAATTATGACAGCACTGTAGATGATCCTGTCATACATATGACAAAAGGATTTATCATCATTAGAAGTCAGTAAAATTGCTCAAATTAGTTATGAAATTTGCATTATAAAATTTCAAATTTATCATGTTCTACAACAGCCGGTTCAAGTTTATGAAAGAATATTCTCTGCCATTTGTTTTGTATATTCCAATTTCTTGTTAGAGTAGAATCAAAGCAATTTTTAATCACAGGGTTGTATCAAATTAAGCTATAGTCAGAGAAGACTTATTGAAATCAATGGACAATAACTCAAGTCCTTTGATTTTAATGGGTGTATAACGTCGGAGTGTGACATAGTTGGATGCAACCCATTGCCTGTGATTCTAAATGTTTTTACTTAGAAGTAAATTCCACTGAAACCAATGCAACACCCTTCCAAATGAACAATAATAAAAGATTTGGGCTGCCAGTTTCATTCATATATCCAACATCACTATCACGTAAACAAGCCATTGCTGTTGTTCCATAATTATAAATTGGAAGGCAAGGTTAACTTATAACTGGTAGAGTCCATTGTGGATGAGCTCCACTGAAATAAAAGAACTTATGATGGATGAGTGGCAAGCTACACTCAGCAACTTGAATTAGCCTTTCTGGAGAGTCAGCAGTGAAGGTACCAAATGACTACACCAGAATTTGTGACTCATCCTGACTGCAATCAGAGGGCTTCATGAAAAACGTAATGGATAATACAATTCCAATAACTCATTGAGATGCAACATCATAAATGTATCCAAGGACCCAGAGTCCCATAGCCTTAATAATTAGCTGATGCTTTTAACCAACATGATTTCCAAAGACAAACATATTTAAGTCATCTTTCATTAGAAGGAATACGAGTCCTAACAGCATACTAACCAACACAACACATTCTTACATATTTCTATACCTGGCTGTAATTTAACTTGTTTGCTTTGGCCTGCATAATATCTGGTGTATCTGGCATCACATGAATCTTCTTTTTATCCTTCTCCCATGCCTCTATGTAAGAATGCTATTGGAGGGGAGGAATAAAACAAAATAAATCAATGCAATTGTGCATTTCTACATGCAATAATGTTGCTATATTTATTTAAAAGTTATTTATTTAAAGCATTTTCATCTCACTCTTCAGCTGAAAAGGCTTCCAGATCAGCTTTCCAATTAATAAAAAAGTCCCATATGGATAGTTGCATTCACACACACATCTACACTTTGATTTTAATATTGAACTAAAAGTATGTGCAGTGTCTTCGTGAAGGCACACATGTATATAGACACCCGGGTATACACATTATTGGGGCTACAATGTGTCTCAGTGTTTTGCATTCAAAAAGTCCCATTGCACCACCCTCCAAGCTCCCTGTCAGCGAGGACAAGGCCACCCAGTATTAGGCTTAGAGGGCAGGTTTGCCCTCCTTCCCAACAGTCTTCCCAAGTGCAGCATTTTATTATTTCCAGCAAGAGATAATGACATCCATTCACTTGCTCAGGAGAAAGGAGAGAAATACATTTGGAGACATGTTTGGAATGAGCCTCTAGCCACAAAGAATGAAGCTCCATGCACAGCCTCAACCCTTCACCCACATAGCCCCACACTAGAGCAAGAGCAGGGAACCAGTTTGGCCTGTGAGACCATTTTCCCCAAACTGTGCCCACCTGTCCATCAGCTGATGTCACTGCATGATATCAGCTGATGGGCATAGGGGGCAGGGTTCAATCCTGCTGGGGTCTGCTTCATTCAGCAGGATTGAACCCTCTGCTCGTCAAGACACACCTATAAGCTTCTTGTCCTAACTCTTTTTCTGCTGTGTTAGATGGGGCAGCCGTTTTGTATTATGCCACACCCCACAGAAGCCACTTTGTGTTATGTCACACTCCATGGCAGCTATTTGTCATGCCAAGTGCCATGGCACTCACAGCACTTTCTCAAAATCCCAAATGTGCACACTGGCCCCCCAAAAGTTGGCGGCTCCCTAGACAAACTGCTTTCACACTGGGTGGCAACAATCACCTTATCCATAACTTTGGCATTGTGCTTTGCAAGTTCTATATCCATAGAATCAGTCAGCTTCTTAAATGGGAAAAGGCTTGGATGCTGGCGGTACTTTGTATCACTTGCAATTTCAGTGGCTTTCTTAGAGTTTTCAAAATCCAGTGACCCGAGAGGGCTCCAACCAAGTCCTTTGTACCACTCATTGTAATCTTGTTTGTATTCAAGCTGTAGGTGGAAAATAATAAAACACAGCTGAAGGTGAGCAGCTCTTAGTTGCAAAAACATAAAGCATCTGCATTAACATGCCTGGAGAGTAGCCACTCATTGGTAGTGAAGAGAGAAAGCGGGATCTTACATCACTTTGAATCTGGTTCATGTTTCTGGCCAGTTCTACATTCATTGCATCTGGCAGGAGGATGTATCTGTGGATAAGCCTTTTGTAGTTGGTGTTGGTGATATTTGCTTGAGCTTCCTTGGCAGCCATGATGCTGAAAGTATCAGCAGGCGTGTTGTACCTGGTCTTGCTGAATTCATAGGCTTTCTTGTACTCACGATCTGACTGCATCTTAGCTACTTGCATATAATGAACAAGCTTTGGGTCATCTTCGAGGCTGCGGAAGCCGACAAGCTTACCCTTATCCTTTTCATAACCTAGTTTGTATTTATACTGCAAAGGGAAAAAAAGAAACATCAGAAAAGAAGCAAAATGTAACATCAGGAAGATTAGAAACGTAGTATTTCTTCATCTGTGCCAAAACCACAACCTATACAAGATTACAATGGGATGGATCCATAAGTGGCCTTCCATTAGGGGGAGAGGCAACTTTTACCAGCTCCATGGTAGTCTTACATGGTACTCCCCAGCACAACTTCCCATGCTGTTCTGGAGAATCCCCCAAACTTCCAGAGCAGATTTTTGAGGGGCACGGGATGAAAGGGGGATCCCAGCTCCATCGGGGCAACTGAGAAATCTGCTCACAAAAGCTTTGGATGTATAAAAATGAAATTAAAATAATATATATATATATAAGCTTCTGGAATAATGCAAAATACTTTTCCTTAAAAGCTTACATCACTAGCAATATCTCGGGAAGCCTTAGCAGCTTGAATAGGGATTGCATCAGCTCTGAGATCGTATCCCTTCTTCTTATCTTCTTCCATGGCAAGTTTGTACATTTTCTGTGAACAGAAAACAAGAAAAGGTATTGTGGTTTTTAATAATAATAATGATAATAATAAATGTTTTACTACATATGATCAAAAATATTTTGTCTGGAGGGAACATTTATTCCAAGTACTAGGTAAAGAAACCCAATTTGGCTTCCAGTGACTTTTTTAAACCTAGCACATGAACTAAAATTAAATCTCCACCTCAGTTAATATAAAACCTAGCTCTCTTTGTTCCCACTTTCCACCTGTCAAGGAACCTGCATGTTTCAGCTAAGGATGGAGTCAGCACTGGGTAACAGCTGGATTTTATATTTTCAAAAATGAGGGAATCAACCATTGCATGTTTCCTCTTCTCAGCAATCCTAAGGCAACCTGAAACCTGCAAAGCACTTAGTAGAGCCTCATTTGCATGTCTGCTACCTCATCCCACATTCCACCTTATGGCTGTGAATAAATGATGTGACTCTATAGCTTCAACATCAGCCAACTTTTTTTCTCCTTGTCCCTTGCTTTCTTAACATCTGGCACCGCCTTCCACAGCCAGGTGCCCATCAGACGTGTTAGACTACAACTCCCTTCAGCCCAAGCCAGCATGGCCAGAAGCTGCAGTCCAAAACATCTGGAGGGCATCAAATTAGGGAAGAGTTGGGAAGAGTTCTGGAAAACTCAAATACTTACATGCTGTTTTATGACACTTTGCTTGGCTTAGCAAAGGTATTGCTCTAATGTAGAATTTAAAATCTTTCTCATGGACCAACACTAACACCTTTGCATTTTGTAAAAAAAAATAAGAATTTGTTTGACTTTGGCCATATAACTTTCCGGACAGGACTGAAGGAAGCACTGCTCTGCAATAATGACTGTATTGTATTAAGCAGTGCTTCTTCCCAAATACTCAGATGTCTCTTGCTGGGTCCATTCTAAGGAGACAGCAGTCAATGGCTAGATTTCTGTACCAGACCATAGTTGTGAAATTCTCTTCAAGAAAAGGACTCCCTTTAGCCCAAACCTTTAGGTGCTTCAAATACATTATAAGCTAAGTTTTCATTTGACTGTCATAATTCTGCATTATTTGTGTTGATTAATTCAGAAAAGTGATAAACACAAGGCTTCAATCCCAAACCTGGTTAATTCATATATAAGCCTAAGAAAGGGCCTTCTCAGAAGTGGTGTTCTGGCTTTGCCTAGCATTCCTCACACACTGTGCCCTATTTAAAGTGCTTCAAATGACAGGATATGCCTTTTCTATTCACACTGGCTTTTAGTGAATAGTTATTTGACATTTTTTAATCTGCAGGCTACTTCTTACTGTTGCCTTGGTTTAGTGGTCTTGCCAGTTGCATGTTTATGATAACCATTTTGCTTATGTGTTGTTGTTTTAGGTTGCCTTGAATGTTTTTAAAAGGTGAGATGTAAATACTTTAGAATTAATAAATCGTGTAAATAGGGCTTACCATTGAACAACAGTGCAGGACTGTACTCCCTGGCAATAGTTCATTATACTAGCTAATAACCTCATTTCATTCCAAGCAGTTTTAGCCAAATAGTTAAAATGTAGGGTTGATTTTTCACATTTAATTATCTTTAGGAGTACATAACAGTGGTATAGCCCTAGCAAGCTAATCAGCCCTCATACTTACATTGCTGATGTTAAATGCATTGACTTTTGCCAAAAGAATCTCAGGAATATCTGGTGTGATGTTAATCTTCGTCTTGTCTGTTTCCCAGTCCTTTTTGTAAAGGCGCTGAAAGGGCAAATAAAACTTGTATCAATGACTCAAAAAAGAAATCACTTATAATTGCCCTTTTCCCTCTAAGAAGAGATGAATTAGATGCTAGACCACATGCATGCGATACTTCCAAACTCTGCCTTTTGCTTTGTCATACATTTGAACATGTTGCTACCAAATAAATATCTAGAAAATTATTATCTATAATGACGCATATTTGTACATTCCTAAGTATAATTTCCCCCAAGAAGTATGTTCATGCCATTGTAAAACAAGGGAAGTATATTCCAACTGCTATAAAATAAGAGCAAAAATAAAATCAAACCCCGCAATTAAATGTAATTTTATATTAGACCTATGCCCAATATTTAAAATCTAAAAGGATTATTGGAAATGGGTCATTGGCAACAGTTTGTTTTTACTTATTGAGTTTTCCACAGAAAGGGTAAATCCAGATTAAATGGGGGAGAGGCAGGCTTTTTTTAAGTCTCATTAAATCAATGGGCATTGTGAAATTAACAGGGTGATGTCCAATATTAAGGCATATTCAGAGTAGACCCAATTAAATTAATTGATTTAAGTTACTTAAGTCTATTGATTTCTATGGGTATGATTTAGTTGGATTGTGCCCTTCATCAGGATCCAACTATTAAAGTAAAAACAAAAAACAAACACCTAACTGCTCTCTGAATAACTGGAGACACCTTTTTAGATTACAGATTTTTAAAATCTATCAATCTAACAAATTTTAATTAAACATCGCAGCCTTATTTTATATTCAAAGGAAGACAATTCTCAGGGTGGATATACATATTGTTCAGTATCCTACCTAGCAATTTATATTCTGATAGATACAAGCAATCCTGATTCAGCTCAATGAGAGCTCATTTTGTTTCATGTGGAATTACCAAACAAATAGCAACCACATCTTAAGATGGCAACTTGTTTGTCTATCTATATGGAGGAATTATGAGAAATTAACAATACCATATAGAAAGATTCTCCAGGGAATTGAAATCATTGGTTAATTATTGCTGCTTTTCTGTAATGCCTCAGAACAGGAAGCAGAGACTCTCTTGTCAATGTTTTCTTTCCCGTAATGTACTTAAACCTCCTTTGACAAGAGCAGTGGCAGCTGGTGGCGCCACGTTAGTGGGGCAACAGAATCCGCTCTGGGTTTCAACCCAAACTTTCAAGGAGCTGTCCATGGTTTTAGTTTGGGCTAAAACCCAGAGTAGATTCCACTGTCCAACTGAAATGGAGCAACCAGCTGCCGCCGGACAAGACACATGTGGAATTTAGTTATCGAAATTGATTAGGAGTGATCTCATTTGGGAGTGATTTCACATGACCCAATGCAATTTTGATCTTGCAGTAAGGTAACAGATAACTTCATCTTGTCACGAGGAGAAAAACAGGCATGTTAATCCACAGGAACAATTTTAGCATGTAAAAAAGACAGTTGCATCACAGAAATCAAAGGAAGGCAGGCTTGTAGAAGAACATAAACCACTGCAATCATGACTACATATTGAGCAGATCTCAAAGCAATGTCATTAGTAATGACTTGCTGAGCAGGAGATATAAAATAAATAATAAAATCTTTTAAGAGCTATAAATATTATTCAGTAATTACGACAATAGTATAAAATTAGGAAAGTTTCCTTCCTGCATTATTGCCCTCTCATCTATTTATTAATTTACATGGTGCCAGAATTTATCTTCTGTGTGTATCCAGTTCTCACTTAAATCAACAAGCAGAAATTAATTGGTGGGGTGAATTAGTTTGAGAAACTAGAGGGCAGGTTTCGGCACAGCAGTAGCTTTTCTATACTATCATAGGCTTGTTATGTCTATCCACTTACCTCATCCAAAACCTTTGCATTGTGCGTAGCCAGGACCATGGGCATAGAATCCATCTGAATAGAATACTTCAGTTTGTCTGGATGCTGCCTGTACGTCTTCTCACTGACAATCTCCATGGCTTTCTTATTCTTCTCAGCTTCTAGAGATCCTAATGGCATCCATCCAACCCCCTTCATGAATGTATCATAGTCTGCTTTGTACTGGTTCTGGAAACAAAACAAAATAAAACAGATGAGAAATGTTCAATAAACCAGTAGTATATTTTAACATGGCAATGTTTACTTGCAAGATTTGCATATGTTGTTTTAACCGGGGTGGGGGGATAATTGATACATTGTGTCATGGGTTATTTTTACTGACCAACTGTACATTTGGGGGATAGCAATTTTATATTTAGCTTAGTTTTTTGGGAAGCGTTTTAAAACAAAAATGCATACTAATTTTGTGTCACATTGTTGCTTTAAAAATTATAGTTACAAAATTGTTTGTGTAGTCTTCTTTTATCTACGATTGCAATACTATCAATGTTTATTGGAATACATTTGCATTAAATTTTGCCATCTATTTTACATGTTATAGGGTATTCCAGGTGTTTTCCACAATGAGATTTGTCAGATGGTACGCCTCAGGTTTTGACACTGAATACTAATGAAAATGTGTGTAATACATGGGTTGTTCCACAAATATGCCCAAATGTTACATATACTCCTTCCTTCTCCAGGAGGAAAGAAGATATTGTTGGCAGTGCAGAGTTTATTATTCATCCATTTGCTCTCTGGCCAGCAAACAGGCAGTATCTCTGCCATATCTTCCTACTGTTTTCTCACACTGCAGAGTACTTGCTTCGGAAGCAGTGGGTATTAACATGAGACGGGGTGAGGAACCTCTCTCAGTATGAAAGTGACATTCCCTTTGGGGCAACCTTCCAAGGGCCACATGCCAGTTGTGGACAGGGCCAGAGGGGGAAAGTGGTTGAAGCAATCATGTAAATGTTACCTTTGTACAGTAAGCTAGTTTCCACACACACACAGCACTCTATCTTCCAAGATAAGAAAGAAGCATGATCAGAATTCAAGAACACACTGCAGCCAGTCAACAATACTCAAGAATCTGAAGCAGGGCCAGTGAGGGGTATGGCCTGGGGACAGCTTTGTGACCCAGACAAGAGGGACCTCGAGGCCGACATTCAGCCCCTGGGCCTGAAATTTCCCATTGCTGATATAAGGATTTTTGCAGGGTTAAATGGTCTAACTTTGTAACTCAAGGATTTTTTTTAAAGTCTTTCACTTACATCACTCTGTATCTGCATCATGTTCCTGGCCAGTTCAAGATTCATAGCATCAGGCAAAACATTATACGTGTGTATAATATTCCTGTAGTTTATATCAGTCGCCACTTCCTGTGCTTTCTTGGCTGCCACCACACTGAACATGTCAACTGGGGTGTGGTACACGGTCTTTGATGTCTCATAGTTCTTTTTGTATTCACGATCTGACTGCATCTTAGCAACTTGCATGAAGTGCACCAGCTTAGGGTCATCTTCTAGACTACGGAATCCAATGTGCTTTCCCTTGGCTTGTTCAAAGGCCAGTTTGTATTTGTACTGTAAGCAGAAAGATGCAGGGAGAGAAACTGAGTAAAGAACTCCACATTATTAAACTTAGCTAGCCAACTATTTTACATTTCATGTAAGTTGTTCTATGTATCCTTATTATGTGTCATTTTTTTTAAAAAAATGAAAATTTAAAAACGAAAAGACTAGGGACCACTATTCTACACAACAGACTCCAAAAAATGTAGTGCTGAACTCAGAAACTTTTATATATCCCCTTGCACATTTAACAATAAAAGAACACATCAGCGGCTCTAAAGACTTGTACACACTTCAGCCACAAACCACAACAGTCAAGTGCCCTTAAGCTCTTAATCGATAAACCTTAAGATCACTTAATTCATGTGTTGAACAGATTGTGACCATAATTTTTGCTTAGGAGTAGGTGCTACCTGTCTCCTCACTGAGATATAGATAATGTAGTGGTTTGTCCTTTAATTAATCTCTAATGAATTATCACTAGCACTCTTTACTTCATAGATCAACAGGTATTCTAGAAATAAATACAACTATCTGTCCTTGGTACAAAGAAGCATTATATTCTTGCAGGACCATGTTTGAGTAGATGATAGCACATCTACAAAATCTGTGGGGTCCAAACAAAGCTTATGAAAGAAATAGTGTAATAAAAACAATTTCTCAGATTTGACCAGCTGAATCTAACATTCAGAGAACACAAGCCATCCAAATACGGGAAGGGGGAGGTAACTGAGAATTGTCAGACTAGGACTAAATCAGTCTTTTTTCATGAAGACAATGCAAAAATTAAACATACATCACTTGCAATATCCCTCGAAGCTTTGGCTGCTTTTATTGAGATAGCATCTGGCCTCAGATCATAACCTTTCTTTCTGTCCTCTTCCCAGCCAGCCTTGTATAGTTTCTGTTCACAAACGTAAAAGACAGGAAGATTGTTAAGGATTAAAAGTTAAAATCAAAAATAAAACACACTTCTCATATAATTGGTATGCACACTGTCCAAATTGAGTGTAAAAGTGACACAATATTAAGGGTTAAATTGTTGGGAGCTAGAATGCTCTTTGTCATTTGAAAACTTACATTGCTCAAGGTAATTTGGTTGACTTTGGACAAGAGTATTTCCGGTGTGTCAGGCATCACATGAATGTCAGTCTTCTCTTTATTCCATTTTTCAACATACTGCCTCTGGAGTTAAAAAAAAAAGTTTGGCTTTAAAAATATCACTTTTTGTTTTGCTTTTTGCATGTTACACACTGCTGATTGATTAATGGTCCAGTATATGTGAATCAATGTGCATTATATTTTACATAAGCCCTTCCAAAAGAAAAAGATGTTATAAATCAGGGAGCATTGTCATTTTCCATGACTTTGCAAAACAAAACAAAATCTTTGATTTACTACATCAGATTAAATTTTTTTTACAAAACTCAGAAATATACTTGTTATTAACAATGCAATTTTCTTGAATTCCTAAGCTTCAACAAAGATAAGCATAATTGCTTGATTATGCCATGCAGTTACATACCATAGGACAAGAAAGTAAGCACAGGTCAGAGGAGGTTCAATGGGACCTTCTCGCCCACCATACATCACCACTTTAGCAGTGCAGGGAACACACTAGGAAAAAGGCTATGGAATGGAGGAGGAATACCTGTATTCATGCCAGAGGATCAGCCTTTAAAGGTCTGGAGTTCTCTACAAGAGGGTGGAGCACGGAGGAGATAATCTGGAGACAGAGGCTTAAAAGGCCGCAGTCTGCTGACAATCTTTGTTGGAGCAAGTTGCTCACTTGGAGCTATCCATGGTCCTGGAAATCTTGCCCTGCCTCTTTTTCCATAGGATCCAGCATTGGACCAAAATATGACAATAGTCTAGCTTGACCCTTAGCGATCATGGCTAATAGCCCCTGATAGGCCTATGCTTTCTGAATTTCCCTAATCCCCTTTTAAAACCATCTATGCTATTAGCCATCACCACATCTTGTGACACCACATTCCATGTGCATTGTGCAAAGCTGCAGTATTTTCTTTTGTCTAGAATCAATCCACTGCCTGTCAATTTCATCAGGGGTTTGTCGCACCAAAATCAATCACTTTTACAGATAACTTGAGTAAGTAGTAGTTCCAGTTAATGCTAGCATCTACTAGTGAAATCATATCTTTTAGCTAGACACTTTAATTCTAAACTCTGAAACATAAAGCTTACATTTCAAATATCAAGCTAAGATATTTGTTCACTTTACCTTGTTCATGGTATGGGCATTTTGCTTAGCAAGCACCTGTTCCATGGCATCCATGTCAATAGTGTATTTCAGCTTGTCTGGATGCTGACGATATTTCTTTTCACTAATAATATCAGTTGCCTTCTTTGCTTTCTCCACTTCCAGAGACTGAATTGGCACCCAGCCTACTCCTCTCAGCCAATTATTGAAATCTGTTTTGTAAAGGTTCTGTAAAGAAGGAAAAAATGGGAAATAATTTAATGTGAATCAAATTTGTTTCAACCATTGCAACATCCCAAAGCAATAAACTTCTTCAGTGCCATAATTTGGGCTAAAGTTGGATTGATAGATGGAGGGTGTATGTGTGTATGTACAGGTGTGCAAATAATGTCTGCATGGATGGATGTGTTTGAACAGAGTTTGTGTGTAGATGGACTGATGTATCTGAATGAATGTCACAGACAGAGAAGAGGAGAGAGAAAACGCAGGTGTCCCCACCCACTTTTGGCTTTGGTCCCCCCACTTTGGTCCTTGGAGGGACCAAACAGCTCA
The DNA here is from genome assembly GCF_030035675.1 of Rhineura floridana. Classification (NCBI taxonomy): domain Eukaryota; kingdom Metazoa; phylum Chordata; class Lepidosauria; order Squamata; family Rhineuridae; genus Rhineura; species Rhineura floridana. The sequence goes on along the minus strand of NC_084481.1, from coordinate 59,394,946 downwards.
CTGCTGTTATGCACCTCCCATTGTCCACTCCTCCCTTAAGGGAAAGCAGCCATTGACTTTAAAAAGATGCCCTGCTTGTTTTACTTAATGGAATTGGTTGGCCACTAACACCTTTCCAATTGTTCATGGCAGCCATTTTGAAACACTTTGTGAGTTTGTGGTGACTGTGGGCTCCTAGAAAAATGAAGATTAAACCATTCTTATCCTTCCACTACTAAATTTGGGGATCCGAGTCCATCTGTCCTGTTCCATCCTTTATTGAAACCTGTTAATTCCAACAGATTAATTGTGGGTTGTGTTGTATGGAAACTGTTATTTCTAAAAGTATAGTGGTATCAGAGGATACCATAGCAAGATGTGCTTTATGTTATATTAGTCTACCTTATCTGATCTCTGATAAAAACAATGAGGACAGACCCAACAGGATAGAATGCTAGCAAAGCATCCTGTCTTGAGCCTCCTCAAGATATCAACAGGCCTCTACAAACTTATAATCATGGAAATGTTTTATTGCATATTTTAATTATGAGTTTTTATATATTAATAATTTAATTGGATTGTTTCATGTTTATTTTACTGCTTGTTTAATTGGTTTTTATACTTGTAAACCATTTAGAAGCCTATTTTGGCATTAAGCAGGATACAAATTAATGAATTTCATAATAATAATAATTAATAATAACATTATTTATCATCTTCAGATTACATACATCGCTCTGAAGTTGCATCATGTTTCTTGACAGTTCCACACTCATGGCATCGGGCAAAAGGGTGTAATTATGCAGAGGTTGTTTGTAATTTGTCCCGGTGGCTGCTTCCTGGGCTTTCCTAGCAGCCACCACACTGAACATGTCCAGAGGCGAGTGATACTTGGTCTTGGTGCTTTCATAGTCCTTCTTGTATTCACGCTCTGACTGCAGTTTAGCCACGTTCATATAATGGACCAATCTAGGATCATCTTGCAGGCTACGGTACCCAATTTGCTTCCCTTTCTCTTTCTCATGTGATTCCTTGTACTTGTACTAGAGAAAGTCAAACAGAAATAAGAAGAATTAAGCCATTTTTAAAATGGGTTGACATTTTATAGAATTGATTTTCTGCACACTGCAAAAATAGTACATCAGCTATTTGTTCCTATTGTTGAATCCACTCTTACTGTTATGTTCTGGTTGGCACACTCTTTCCAACATTTGAAAAGGAATTTTAAATTAGTCAATATTTATTTTTTTTTCCCAGTCCAGAAAACTATATTCTCCACTTTTGTAGTCTCCTGATGTCCTACTTTGCAGTTCTTCCTGGGCCTCCCTTCCAGGCCTACACCACTCTCTCCTTGGGGGGGGGGTTTGGGGGGAGAGGGGGAAAAGGTTTGCTTTGCTCCATTTCAGGATACCTCTTACCCCCAAACAGCCATTTTATCAGTTTGACAGTCCCAGTTGCTTCTAATTTGATATGGAAATGGCTGGAAATAGTAGCCATGGGACCACTTGAAAACTGGTGAAGGCCTTGGTTAACTGCATAATGATTTCTGTGCCTCTTGTAGCAATTGCAATGCACTGTCCTAGATGTTGTATGGTTTTTAATTGTATTGTGATTACTTCTTTTATTTCTTATATTTTATTGTATGACAATTAGCATTCCATAGATACAATAAAAGAAATAATAGAAGTAATAAAATACAATTACAAGTCAATATGAATATTTAATGCAGACATGCTGTGGACGACCTGAATGAAGCTAGCTGGCCACTGGTGGTTCATGAACCACAGTTTGGAGACCCCTAGTTTAATACTTGCATGATTACCCAGACCAATATCGAATCAATTAGGAATTTTCTCCCTACTTCAGGCTGATGTAGTTACATTCCTAAGAACAACAGGATGAAGAGGGAAGGAAAAAATTGGTTCTACAGAACTGGCAGGTATTAAGAACATAAGAACAGCCTACTGGATCAGGCCAGTGGCCCATCTAGTCCAGCATCCCGTTCTCACAGTGGCCAACCAGATGCCTGGGGGATTATTATTATGCAATTAGCTTCATTAACAGTTCAGAGTTCTTAGGTGGTATTCAATGCTAGTCCTACTCAGAGTAGATCTATTGAAATGAGTAGACACTTAGGTTCATTATTTCAGTGGGTCTACTCTGACAGGACTTTGATGAATGCATCCCATAGTTTTGTGGTACTGCATCAGCACTGCAGGTATAACACTCTATGTTCAGTCCTCGGCACATCCACTTAAAGGATCTGAGGTGGCAGGGATGAGGGATGGGCAGAACCTTGCCTTGGATCCTAAAGAGTCACTGCCATTCAGAGTAGACAGCCCTATCCTCGGCAGGCCAATCTGGCTCAATTGAAAGTAGCTTCATATGTTCAAGGCAGTTTCACGTTTTTATCTAGTTTCAACTTACATCGCTGGCAATGTTTCGTGAAGCTTTTGCAGCAATTATAGGAATGGCATCAGGCTTCAGATCGTATCCTTTGGCAATCAATTTCTTCCAGTCTGCTTTGTAAGAATGCTTAAAGAGAAGACAGAATTTTTCTTACTGTGAATATTCAAACAATATAGTGGAAGAGCAATATTCTAGTATACTGAGCAAAAACATCCATGTGGGTCTCTGACATCGTTAAAGATGATCCACAAGATATTTGTGTGCATTGATACCAGTTTAAGAGAACATGTAGCAGCTTCAGTCCAAAACTCACGAACATTATTGCTTCCAAGGACACTAGTGTTTATCTAATATATGTATAGCGTTAAAAAGTGATGAAACAGTGCAGTGTAAGGCGAATAAAACAAAGACACCAAATTCAGTTTTCTAAAGATCAAAGTTTATCTGCTTTTTGAGTACTCACATCACTTATATTGTAGGCATTGACTTTTGCTTGAATAAACTCAGGAACATAAGGATCCAAGTGGTACTTGTGTTTAACTTTCTCGCCCTCCAGCTTATACGTTATCTAAAAGGAAAATAAATTGAAATTCAATAAAGACAAATGCAAGATTCTGCATTTAGCCCACAAAAACAAAATACACGGGTACAGGATGGGAAATACCCGGCTTAGCCGTAGTGCATGTGAGAAGGACCTTGGAATTGTAGTGGATCGCAAGTTGAACATGACCCAGCAGTGTGATGCTGCGGCAAAAAGGCAAACGTGGTTTTGGGCTGCATAAACAGAGCTATAGTTTCCAGGTTGAGGGAAGTAATAGTCCCACTATATTCTGCATTACTCAGGCCTCATCTGGAATACTGCGTTCAGTTCTTGGCGCCTCATTTTAAGAAAGATATAGACAAGTTGGAGCGGGTTCAGAAGAGGGTGACGAGGATGATAGCCGGTATGGAGAACAAGTCTTATGAGGAAAGGTTGAAGGAACTTGGCATGTTCAGTCTGGTGAAGAGAAGGCTGTGGGGTGACATGATTGCACTCTTTAAGTACCTGAAGGGCTGTCACATAGAGGAGGGTACAGATTTGTTCTCTGCTGCCCCAGAGGGTAGGACTAGGTCTAATGGTTTTAAGTGGCAGGAGCGTAGATTCAGGTTGGACATGAGAAGGAACTTCTTGACAGTAAGGGCAGTTCGGCAATGGAACCGACTGCCTAGGGAGGTGGTGGGATCCCCTTCGCTGGATGTCTTCAAGCAGAGGCTGGACAGCTATCTGCAGGAGATGCTCTAGCTGTGGATTTCCTGCTGTGAGCAGGGGGTTGGACTCAATGGCCTACAAGGCCCCTTCCAACTCTATGATTCTATGAAACAATATATACATCATCTTATTTGCTAGGTGCATGGTAAGATAATTTAGATTAATCAATGTATTGCACAGATTGTATACACAACATCCCTAGTCTCAGCAAGTTACTTTTAAAGCTCGGTCTGTTTATGGAGCAGCTGGTACCTGGGCTATCCAGTTTCATGCAGAACCCAGCTCTAGTAGAAGAAGGGCAAACTAGGACCCAGAGGAGGCTGCACAGCCTTCTAAAGCCTCAGGGTTGGGCTAAAGTAGCATATATAAGAGGCTGTTTGTCAAGCTACCAATGGACAAGAGAGAATCCAGGCTGAGGTTAGCCTAATGAACAGTATAAAATAACTTCAGTAGGAATGCCTTGTGTGTTTAAAGTTAAGGCACTCAATTGGAACCAAGATGAACATTTACTGTGAATGTTTTCAATGTGAGCAGTCTTATTTGTTTACGCTTGCAGTTTAAAATATTGCAGACTTGCATCTGCACAAACTTACATCACTCAGCTGTTTAGTGTTGTGCTGAGCCAAGACCATTGGCATTGCATCTATTAAGCTTGTGAACTTGAGAGTTTCTGGGTGTTGGCGGTATTTCGTTTCACTTATCGCATCTCCAGCCTTTCTAACTTTTTCTACATCCAGTGAGCCTAGAGGACTCCATCCAATTCCTTTGAACCAGCTGTTGTAGTCTTGTTTGTAAATGTTCTAGGGGGAATAAAACCAAGGAGAAATGTAAAGGATGGGAGCTGAAGGGAAAACATTTTAATGAAACAAGCAGTACACATAGCAATTTCATTTCTTTCTAGGATAATTGCATGCACCTGACTGGGTGCATTTGTATGTATTGGGACAAAATAAAAATGTTTTATATTATTCTTTTGAACTCTTTGCAGGAGGCAGATCAGCTAGCATGCCACTGCTCAAGTACTACTACCACACACTACCATGTAGGGATAGGTTGTTGGGAGAGAAGTATCTTCGTAGGTAGGCTGCTTGTTATACTTGCTGCAATAGCTCCAAAGCCCTTTTCTAAGATTTTGTTGAGAACAGCTCTCCCATCCAAATCCCATTTATTCATTTAATCATAAAGCATTCTTTATTTCTGTAGACTGGAGGAAACGGTGTCCCCATCTTTTAGCCCAATCAGAGTGAAGTCTTTCCTTTGATTAGCCCATTGAGCATTCCATTTGCCCATGTGCAGGTGTAACACAATCACGCTGTTGAACCCTGAAAGAGTGGAATGAAATGCGGTGCCATACATTCAGGGCAATATCCTGCATTTCAAATCCAAAACCCAGTTTAACCTTCACACCAGTTTTGAAAGGGTCAGGGAGGAAAATGCAATGCAATATCTGCTTTGAATAATGAGACCCTTGGATGAAAGTTACTTATTTATTATATGTATATACTGCTCTTCCTCTCGAAGGAGCCCAGGGTAGCAAACATATCAACAAATCTATTTAACAACAAAAACTTGCTGAGCACATTCAAGGCAACATTTTACTTTCAAGTATGAATCGCAGTTCAATCCCCAGCCCCATTTTCAAGTGGGTCAGGGAAAAATGCTACATTACATTGGCCTGAAAGTTGATGTGCATGTTCAGAAAACTAGCCTATCTTTCAACCACCATGCCTATTTTCAAAGGTGGGGAAATCAAAATAAATTGCAATGAGTGGCATCTGAAGCGACGCCTCTCTACTGTGCTAGTTTATTTAATTTTCAATCACTATAAATAAATGTGAACACCACAAGGCATGTTAACACACTGTATTTCCCCCCTTCCTACACAGTGGCCCCAGTCCAGCTCTTGTTATATGCAAAGCGTGATTTCATATAGGTATTCCTGTCTAACACATTGAATGAAGGGCGGGATAAGCATTGCGATGTACATCCCTATTTGGAGTCATCATCAGTGCAGATAGTTTGCCCTTGCTAGATTGGGGCAATTGAACATTCAGAAATGGGAGAGAAGATATGCTGGTGTGAGAGAAAGAAATATAGGATTTCTGTGCCTCTCTTCTCCTTTCCTTTGTATTATTATTATTATTTATTTAATTTGTATCCCGCCCTTCCTCACAGCAGGAGTCCAGGGCAGCAAACAAGGCACTAAAAACACTTTAAAACATCATAAAAACAAATCTTAAAATACATTTAGACAAAACAGCGTTAAATACATTTTAAAAACCTTTTTAAAAGGGTTAAAAACATTATTAAAAAACATATTAAGCAATTCTGACACAGACACAGACTGGGATAGCTCTCAACTTAAAAGGCTTGTTGAAAAAGAAAAGTCTTCAAAAGGCGCCCAAAAGATAGAGATGGCGCCTGCCTAATATTCAAAGCAGACTAAGCCATCCTAATAGCTTGAGTCGGAGTTCCTAACCTTTTGGGACTGGAGACACATTTGGAAATCTAAGAAACTGTTTTGGGCACCACAAGATACCAATTTCACAGAAAAACCCTGGCAATGCTGAGAACAGGCAAAACACCTACACTCACACCCACCCAAAACAAATAAAATGTAGGCAAATAATCTGTAAACACCCTCCCCAAAGCAGCCTCCCCAACAAAATAACATACAAATCACTCATTTTTTTTAAAATTGGGAGGAGTAAGGGATGTGGCAGGAGCCAGGAGAGTGTCTGAAGCACTGCAGTGCCCACATGTGACACACTTGGTACCCTAGAGCTAGAAGCTCACGAACCATTCCCAGTTTGACTATGTATTTTATGAATTATTATTGCATAAATTCACCCTTAGAAATGTGGCTACATTTCTTTCAACATCAGCTACACGGCACTGCGTTTTGGGACCTGTGATATTTTGAAAAAGTAATACTTACATCACTCTGAATTTGCATCATGTTCCTTGCCAGCTCAACATTCATGGCATCTGGCAGGTAGGTATAATTATGGATGAGATGTTTGTAGTTGACATTAGAGGCCACATCCTGTGCCTGTTTGGCAGCCTGGATGCTGACCATCTCCACAGGCGTATGGTAGCAAGTCTTGCTCTTCTCGTAGTCCTTCTTGTATTCACGTTCAGACTGTATCTTCGCCACGTTCATAGAATGAACAAGCTTAGGATCATCTCGCACGCTTTTGAAACCAACGTGTTTTCCTCTTGCCTTTTCATACGCTTCTTTGTATTTGTACTACAGTTCCAATGGGAGAGAAAGACAGACAGTAGTTGGGCTTGGATAACAAGACTCAAAAGACCCATTTTTGTATTAGTATGATAGAACAATATCCTAGGTGAGACATGAAGAACTTTATAATCTTTCTAAAATGGAAAAGGAGCCTGTACAGATGACTGAAGTACTCTAGGTGGTTAGGTGGGTGGATAAGGGAAATGAGTTGTAGAATATTTAGCAAAACATTTTATCTGTATGGACTGACATAGCTGAAAGAGATTTGGAGTAGGCTATGTTCAGCTCTTATGCAATCACTCATTCAGTTTTACTAGTAAAAGCAAGGAGAGGTGCACTTGTGTATTCAGTGAGGAAGGAAATGGGGGAGTGAGGGGCCCCAACAGAAGGCAGCTGATTCGCAACGGAGTGGTGGAAGGAAAGCAAAGGATGTTCCATCAAGACACAACAAGTGTCAAAGACAACGAAGCGAGGTGAGTAGGAGCCCCTAAACCTGGTAATCCAGTGTGGAGAGAGAAATATGTGAGGGATGTTGGATTTGAATAACTGACCCAGGATGGCAAAATCCTAAAGACTAACTCTGATAACTTTGGATAATACACAGAACTGAGTGGATATTGGTACTTACATCACTAGCGATGTTCCTTGAAGCCTTGGCTAGAGTAATTGGAATAGAATCACCCAATACATTGTGCCCTTTGGCTATTAATTCATGATAGCCATGTTTATAATAAGCCTGGGGAGGGAAAGAGGTAGATTTGCATATTTAGCAAGTTGTTTAATTGCTAATTAATTACTCAGAATCCAGCAGTGCATATAACTACTGTTGATCATTTATCTGGACACAGTCATAAACGCACAGAATATAAACATTCATGCTGCAATTTCTGTGAAAAATTACTAGGGAGTAAGACCCAATGAAATCAGGGAGATTTGCTTCTGAGTAAATATAGGTGTGCACTGTCAATATATAATCTAAAATGAGGGAAAAGAGTCACAAATTTGTCATTCCCCTGCCCCACCATTATAGAAGAAAGGCAGTCGTTAAAGGAGGCTGCACATTAGTGAGGACCTAGAAGAAATGGGTTAACTCACAATATCCTACCTTGAAGAAATATGGGAATACCTAAAGCTGCCTTATAAATGAACCCACAAAAGTTATTAAAATGCACATTTTTTTTCACTTGCTTGCTAAGAGATCAGTAGTCTGCATTTCCATGCTGATTGCAAAAGGAGAGGATTCTCCTTTCCCTCCAGCCAGCAAGGAAACATCTTAGAAGGCTGGTTAAAAAAAAAAAAATGTTGGCTTCCACCAAGCTCCAACCCTCTGGTGCCAGCCTGAACAGCTTCAGTGCTGCCAACCAGCATGAAAACTAAGGAAGGTAGTGGAAGTTATAGAGCACCCAGCCCCACAACTTTGCCAGCTTGTTTTATTTCCTTACTGGGCATAGAGAAGAGAAAACCCTTTCCTCCACAGCCAGAAACCAAGCAATCTGGTAGAGGATGGAAGAACAGAGCGATCTATCCCTCCTCCACCAGCCGGCCATGTTTCCATGCTGAATGCAGAGAAGGGGAAGTCATTATTCCATATTTGGGTTCTGTTGCCTACAATGCAGAAATATAAGATATTAGAAGTCCTGTTCAGATTTTTCCTTCCATAGATTCACTGAACATGTGGAGTAGTGGGAGAGGGACTGCGCCTTTTGGCCTCACACTCAATATTGCTCAACAACCCTCTGGCTGTGTCTCCCCTGCCAATAACATTTGGGCATTGAGATGGACACATAAAAGATACTCACAAATACATAAGTGCTTCCAAGCACTCCAGAACCCTGAGCTATCAGAGGTATAAATGACACAGACTAGGTAAAAACAAAAAAACAGCAGGAGCCCAAAATCCTATTAGGAAACTTGCCAAAGGTAGCTAGTCCAATCCCACAAAGAGTCAGGGAAAAGACTGATGCACTGCGGTTGGCATCATAGGTATGGGTACACATATCCTGTGCTGTTGTGGCATTAACTGCCTGACCTCTTCTCTCATTACACCATGCACTTGGAGTAGCCTCAGTCCATAAGACATCATATCATGCTAAATAAAAATGTTATTTCCTCATTACAATGTCCACATGATTTCAATAATATCAGGATGAATTTCTGAACATCTAAATATACATTTATTTATTGAAGTATGAATTAACCACAGCCTTTAACTACTGTAACCACTTACATCACTGATGTTAGCTGCATTGTATCTAGCCTGGATGAACTGAGGGGCATCTGCAGGCAAGTGGTATTTATGCTTCATTTCCTCTCCAGAAGATTTGTATAGTATCTGTCAAGCAAAAAAACAAGATAAAACTAAACTATTCTGTTCCCAAGGAGAATTTCCCATAGAACATAATTAGCGAACTAAGGGTGCAATCCTAACCCCACTTACCTGGGAGTAAGCCCCTTTGAATTCAATGAGACTTACTTCTGAGTAGACGTGGTAAGGATTGCAGCCTCAATGCAATGGTTATGACTGCAATCCTATGCACTCTTACTTAGGAGTGAGTCACATTGACCATATGTTTAAAGCACATCTATACAGTCAGGGCTACCCCAGAGAATCCTGAGAACTGTAGTTTACTTCCTCACAGAACTTCAGCTGCCAGCATCCTTAACAAACGGCACTTTCCAGTTTGTACGCTTTAACTGTGTGGTGCGGGTGTGACTTTACAGCCAAACAAACAGTCAAAGGATCAGGCTGTAAGCTTTGCCCTTAAAAATTGTGGGTGCAAACCAACAGTGTCCATCTGCCCGTAGAATGGGCTTCGGCTCATGCAACAAACCTTGAGGGCCACATTTGGTCCCCAGGCCTGAGGTTGCTCAAGAACAGAAAATTCCTAAGCTGCAATTCAACAACTGGGAAGGCTCTTCTTGTTGCCATCCATCATTCATCTGACAATGGTGGCTCCCTCATGAGAGTATTTTCAGCATAGTGTTTGATGTAAAGATCTATCTCAAAAAAAAGGTGGAAAAGATAATCTCCAAAACAAAGAGGGCGGGGTTATTTTCCCCAAATGTGTTTGCATAAACATTTTACACAATGTCCCTTTTCGCCATAGATGTTATTAATTGCTTTGTTCTGACATCTTTCCCCTCAAGCTTACTCACATCATTGAGCTGAAGTGAATTCTGCTTAGCCTGGACCATGACAGGTGAGTCAACAACACTGGTAAATTTGATAGTGTCTGGATGCTGCCGGTACTTCTTCTCATTCAAGGCATCTCCTGCTTTTTTAGCTTTTTCTGCATCCAGTGAACCAATTGGGATCCACCCAATGCCTTTAATCCAGCTATTAAAATCTTCTTTGTAAAGATTCTGGGTAACAAAAAGAAAGAAAACAATAAATCATATGTACATATCCTTCTTTTTTTTAAAGCCTCTTTGGACATACTTACATCACTTTGAATTTGCATCATGTTTTTGGACCGTTCCACAGTTATATCATCAGGCAATAATGTATAATGGTGAAGCAAGTTCTTATAATTGGTATTGCTGGCAATTTCTTGGGCTTTCTTGGCAGCGACAACGTTGACCATATCTAGTGGAGCATTGTATTTGGTTTTGCTTTCCTCATAAGATTTCTTGTACTCCCGATCTGACTGCATCTTGGCAACATTCATACAATGGACCAACTTGGGGTCATCTTGAAGGCTCTGGAAGCCAACCAGTTTACCCTTGGCAAGTTCATAGTCTTTTTTATACTGGAACTGTCAGGACAAAATCAAAAGTGAGATTGTTTCCCTGGTGAACAGCCCTCCTTTCTGTCACCTCTTTTTCTCTTTCTCTCTGCCACTCCATTGTTTCTATCCCTTTCTCTCTCCCTCATCCTCCCTTCCAAAAAGACTACCAGAGGAGGTACTGATTGCTATTGCCAGATGTCCAAACTGATCAGCTTCAGAGAGATTCCCCCCTCCTCCTGCTCTGTCCAATGTTCCATCCGTTTCAGCTTTGCCACCACTGCTTTTTCCTCTCTCACCTTCCTTCTTGGCTCCTCCACCACACACACATATATAAAATAAGGCTGAGGGTCACAATGCAGCCCTTAGGCCACCCACCCCTGCATTAAAGTCATGTATCAGATAACTGATCCAATGATTTATGAGGCTTGAATTTCATGTTCTATAACTATAAATTATATACTAATTATATATCAAAATAAATTTAATATATCACACATTTTTTACATATTTTACTTATTTTCTAAGTAATGGAGATATTTCGGCTCATTGTCTCTTTTTTGTTATTACATGCCCTCTTTCTCTTATCTTGGCGTCTGCCTATTTAAATTGTAAGCCTGCGAGCAAGATTGTGTCATTTTTTTATTTCATATTACTGCACCACATCCTGTTGCTAATCTGCCATGCTTGGCTCTGGTGCTTTATTTATTCACTCATTTCACATTAAACTTATCACATGCTTACACTGACATATACATAACTGAAATATAAGTTTAGCTGTAATCACTACAATTGACCCAGGACAACAGTGGGCAATTCATTGAAACAAACCTGTTTATCACTCAAAATTATCTTCCTAAACAATATGCTTCAATGAAATATTAATCAACATATGGAATAATGCATAGAATAGTATGCTAATGACCAGGTTATAGCATCTTATCACAGAAAAATCAGTTTTAAAAAATAAAAGGCACAACACAGTAAAATTTGAACCACTTTATTTAAATTGAGAAGTTAAGGATGTGCTCACTTGTGCCGAAATTGGTTATTAATATAGTATCAAATATTGTTCACCACCTTGGGGATACTTTGGAAAGATGGCATATATATTTTATAAATGAAGAAATCTGCTGAAAGCAGGTTACAAAACCAACATTGATTTCGGTGGTTGGATGAAGAGCCCAGTTTGTGCTGTGTTCCTCACATTGATTTGCTGCTGTAAACTCTTATCGAACACATTATTGTGATGGTGGTTTTGCCTATAATAAATACCTATTTGAAAAGGAAATACTTACATTACTGGCAGCGTGTCTAGCAGCCTTGGCAGCTTTGATGGGAATAGCATCAATTGTCAGGTCATATCCCTTCGATTTCAATTCTTCCAACCCCAGTTTGTAGCAGTTCTGAAAAAGAAATTAAGTGTTTTATGGAAACCAGAATGATGGCTGTTCATTTATGTTTTAAAATGTAAAATTGTGTGCTGCATAAAAAATATACTGAAAGCAATCTTACATCACTAATATTGTAGGAGTTAACCCTGGCCTGGAGAAACTGAGGAGCATCTGCTGGAAGGTGATATTTATGAATTACATCTTCATTTTTGGCTTTGTAAAGTACCTAGAAGAGAATCAAAAGAAGGGTTAATACTTTTGTTTTTAATATTTTTATTTTTGTTTTTAATTTATGTTTTAAATTGCTTTTTTAAAATGTGTTTTTTAAATTTGTATATTTGTTTTTAATGTTTTTAATTGTTGTAAACCACCCAGAGAGCTTCGGCTATGGGGCGGTATATAAATGCAATAAATAATAATAAGAAAATAATATTATATTCAACATATTTGTAGTTTAGAATTCTTCAGAGATCACTGGGTTGTATTCAGTGTACCACTAAATCATTCATTCCATCAGTGCAAGGATTCCTCCTTGCACAACAGAACATTCTCCCTCATTCTCTCCCCCATGTATCCCTTAAATCTGTTCTGGGTTTTCTCCCAACCCTCCAGAGCAGATCTGGGGATGGCACAGGGCATGTGCAAGGGTACAAGAGGGGGAAAGTACCATTGCACAAGCAGTAAGCCTTGCACTAGCACTATTATTTAGTTGAATACTATCCACTATGCTGTATCATACAAAATACCCAGAAGTGTGCACATTCTAGGTCAGGTGTAGTAAACCTTTTCCCTCCAGATGTTGCTGAACTAAACATCAGCCCCAGCAAGCATGACCAATGGCCAGGGATGATAGGAATTGTGATTCAGCAACATCTGGAGGACCAACAGTCCCCCAAACCTGTTCTAGGTGAACAACAACAGAAGGTAGCATCCAATGGTGCCCATCCATCAGATGAAGAGACTTTCCACTGGAATGATAGGGGAATTTTCTGGAGCAAATTGTGGGAGGGAATGAGGGCTGTGACAGAAAAGGAAAGGGAAGTCCTATTGCAAGAGCAAAAGTGCACTTGCTTTGATATTGGATTATACCCAAACTCTATAGGGACCTAACAGCAGAATGTCTCTAGTTCAGTACATAGCTGTTGTTTCCATACTCTGATTCAGACCTACATATCAACTTTTCCCTTGTAGTGCTTTGATTCCTCAACTCATTGATGGAAATTGGAGAATATCCTTCAAAACCCCTGATAGATATCAACCATAATCTGGGAATCAGCTTCTTAAAACTGGCTAATTGATAAAGCTGTAATCAAAAGGAAGTTGGCTGAGATGAACTCAGACTATTGGTTCATCTAACCCAGTATTGCCTATTCTGACTTTCCAGAATCTCAGATAGAAGTCTTTCCCACCGATTATCTGATCCATTTCTCTGGAGTTGCTTGGGATTCAACCTGGAATGTTCTGCCTGCAGTGGATTGATCTGTGAACTATGGATCTTATACAGCCTAACAATCTAGTACAGAATAATCTGCTTAAAAGCAGAGCTTGGAAAAGTTACTTTTTTGAACTACAACTCCCATTAGCCCAATCCAGTGGCCATGCTGGCTGGGGCTGATAGGAGTTGTAGTTTTAAAAAGTAACTTTTCCAAGCTCTGCTTAAAAGTATTTTAATACTCTCAGTCTGTTGGGGGGTAGCCATAGCCATTGATGAAAAGCAGGGATGGTGGCTCCAGACCTCTGTGATAACAGATACTTCTTTTATGGGGTGCTTCCTGTTTGGCTTCCAGGTTTGTAGCTACTATAATTAGAGGCTGATGTCTCACAGCAACCCCTGAGCTGAGATTATATGAAATAATATTAATATGTGTTCTGATATAGAAATATGTCTCTCACAGAGCCATACAGCATAGACAGAATAAAGGGATAACATGTAGTTTGCCCATTTTTTTCAGTAAACATTAAGGCACTCAAAACCATGCATACTGAATGGGGTATGGGCCACACTGCTAAAAATTTGAATCACATTGCATATATCTATTACAGACTGTTTCAAGTCTATCTACAGAGCTGCAAACCACATTTATTCCAGCGTAAGAGAGGCACATCTCCATTTACAAGAAGTATTTGATCAAGAATCCTTGGGCTGAATGACCCCATAATGACTTTAAAAGCCAGTTAGCCAACACACGCAGAGAAAGAGAGAAAGAGAGACAGAGAAAGAGAGAACGAACTAATACTTACATCACTTCTTTGAGCTTGGTTGATTTTAGCCTGTACTACAACAGGATCATCTTCAATTTGTGTAAACTTAATAGTGTCTGGATGCTGACGATATTTTCTCTGTTTAACATATTAAAGAACAGAAAATTGTGATCCTTTCACAGAAAATTACACTTTTCTATTCCATTTCCTCCATTTTTGTGTTGTTGAAAGGATACATTAAGGAAGATTTTAAAATAATTCAGATCTGAATTTACTCAGAAGAAACATTTGCCTGCATGGATATGAGGTTTTAAGAATTTTTTTCACAAAGAACCACTTAATTATAGGTTGCATCAGCAAAAATGTGCTTCTATAACAAGGAAATCCTAATAAAGAGGAAACATGTTTTTGTAACAGAGATCAATATAATGTGTACACCGAGGTTGCATCTACACCATATATTTTATACCAGTTTAAGAGTCATAGCTTGCCCTCAAAGAATCCTAGGAACTGTAGTTTGTTAAGGGTGCTGACTTTATAGAACTACAATTCTCAACACCTTTAACAAACTACAGTTTCCAAGAGTCTCCATAACTGTTAAAGCAGTATAAGAGTGTGTTAAATGTATAGTGTGGTTGTGACTTCAGTTTCCATTCCAAAATATTCGGGCAGGCACATGCTCCACTGGAGTCAGTGAATTTACCAATTTCATAAATGCCTTGAGGCCTACTCAGATACTGAATTGTTTGCTGATTGTACATTTTAAACCCACAGTGTAGTTAGACCAAATTTCTGAGATATGTAAAATGACTTCATGACAGAGCTTAAAGCTCTTTTGCCTCTTTTCCATCTCTGTGTAAATAGACTATGAGTTGGATCAAGACTGTATTAATTGAACTTAGTTCCCATTGAAATAAACTGCACTCAGGTTAAGTCATGAAAAGCTATTCCATTGATTTAAATGGGAACTAAGTTCAATAATTTAAACTGGATTCAGCACCAAAGGTCTGAAATGAGGTGTGTTGCTAATGACTTGAATTAAACTGCATGTATCTACTCTAGTTCTAAGTCTCTTCAGAGTAAGTGCAGTCACTAGAACAACACACATGTAGCTCTTTAAAAACTTCAAACCCCTGATCTGCTGTTTGGCTCAGAAACAGGGAACAGAGTGGGAAAGGCCATAGCATAATGAGAGAGCTCATGTTGTGCATACAAAAGGTCCCTGGTCCAGCCCCTGGCATCTCCAGGTTTAGCTGGGAAAGTTCTCTGTCCAAAACCCTGGAGAGCCACAGCTAGCTGGAATAGAGGTCTAATTTGGTATAAGGCAGCTTACTATGCTCCATTTGGGAAAGAACCCTGCCTATTCTACCCTTTCCAAACAGCCAATTAGTAGGATTCTAGTTTTTTTAAAGGGTTACACACGTGCAGTCCCAGATGTTGGACAAGGCTGGGGAATCAAGCTCACAGCATCCATCTGTGCATATGATTCCTAATTTAGGCAGAAACCGGTTCAGAAGCCTGTTTCCACGTAGCCCTTAGCTAAAACAGGGTGAAGAAGATTGACTCTGCTTAGGTCTATTTACCTCACTGATGATGTCTGAAGCTCTTTTAGCTTTTTCTGCATCCAGGGACCCATAGGGCACCCAGCCACAACCTTTAATCCAGGCATTGTAGTCAGCTTTGTATTCAACCTGGAAAAGACCATAAAAATGGCAAGCGTAATGTGATTTTGAAAAGGACAGTGCTTGCATGCTCACTCTTTAAAGCTCTTCTACATGCCAGGAAACAACATGTGAAAACTATTTTTTAACTAAAAACAAACCAGTTATATGGCTGCATGAAATAAATGTAATGTTGCATTATAGTTAAGCGTCTGGAATTCTGAAGCAGGTGAAATGAAAGATTAACTAAATTAGCATGGACAGCACTGTACAAATTCAATGTATAACAATTCACCATGTGCAAAGCAACCATCCCCCACCTGGTTTGGACACCAACTCCCATCAGCTCCAGCCAGCATGGCTGTGAACCCTGAAGCTGATGGTTCAACTCCCTGAGTTCAAGACTATCACTACTATTAAAGGACAATAAAACACAGGAATTGCATGAAGATGAATGGACATATTTCTTTGCTTCACAGGTAAGTTACAGGTTATACTTTTAAGCACGAGAAACTGTTTTTCCAATCCATAAAAGCTTTCCTCCTAAACTTCTCTTATTTCATCCACTATTGTTTACAGATTGAGCTTTGTTTAGCCTTTGCACATGCTTCCAGACTGTATTCATCACTGGCATTGTTGTGAATATCTTAGATTTTAGGGTAATTAGACAAGTGAAATATACAGGCCATGTTCACATTTGATGTTTCCAGACCTAACATACTTTCTCTTTCCCTAGGGGAAATATTGCATTTCTGAGTTTGTATGAAGCGCTCATTAACTAAGCACCCCTAGGCATGCAAAAGCATAACTACTTACATCACTTTGTAGAGCATTAGCCTTCCTTGCAAGTTCCACATTAATACTGTCAGGAGGATAGGAGTAATTATGAATGATATGCTTGTAATCTGCATTGCTGATAATCTCCTGCGCTTTCTTTGCTTGAACGACTGGAATCATGTCTAGCGGTGCCGTGTACCTGGTCTTTGACTCTTCATAACCTTTTTTGTATTCAAGCTATAAAAAAATTAATATGCACCTTTAAGAGCATAATATTTTGAAAAATGCATGTATTTTACATAGCTATGGTTAGACACGCCTTACTTATATAAAGTTTGGATTATGGCAATACAGTAAAAATACATTAATTATTTACATCAATAGGGTATATCCTGATCATACTATTAGCCGATGAGACCAACATTGGCAGAACCTTAACCTCCAAAAATAATCAAGCCAGAATAGGCATTCTACACTGGATTAGCCACCAACATGTTTCAGAATGTTTTTCAATACATGCCAGACATCGTTACATGAGTTTGAAAGCAAAGATTCTGCCGATGCAGGATTCCATTTTCACTGGCCTACTTCCTGACTCCTACAGTTTACATTATTAGATGATATCCAGAGCATAAAAATGGATGGTCTAAATATCCATTAAGTCGTTACTGCCCTTCGCATCTTCACTTAATTTCTCTATATCCTTTTTGGATTCAGGGCTTATCTACATGGTGGTTTACTGTGTGTTTGCTGCTATTCAGATCTCTTAATTTGCAGAAGCCAGCACACAGTTTTCCCCCCAATAAATATGGACTAACCCAATCTGCTGATAATACGAAAAGTGGAGAACAATACTGCTCCACTAGTGGTTGCAGACGCTTTGCTTTGAAGTTTTTAGGTAGATGTGTCAATCGTTACTTTTTCATACACCTCTTTCCATGCCCAATATATCCTCTATTCTTTCATTTTTTTCCTGTGGGGGTTCACAATCAACTTCCGGCTGCTCTGCTCAGTTGTGCTGGCCTTTTTTATGTTGCTGCAAACAGCCACAGGGGACAGACTACCAACAGTGTGCTATAGCTATTTACTGCAACAAGCAGCCCACTTCTTGGCAGATGAACAGTGTCTTTCTTTTTCTTTTTCCTCTAACTTGTATGCAAAAGTGTAATACTGCTCAAACAAAGGTTTGTACTTTCAGCTGTACTCACATAGGTAGTATCACCTATTTCTCCCTTATTTGCAGACACCTAAAAAAAGTCGGGAAGTGGTTGTCCCCCCCCCAACTTGTGCACAAAGGTGTAATACTGCTCAAAGGTTTGTACTTCCAGCTGTATCAACTCATAATAAACTTGTCCAGCTTGTTTCTTTGCAATTGCCATTCTTCTTGGCGATAACTCATGATCGAGTACGATTGTCTTCCAAAATAAAGTCTTTAACAAAGGATCCATCTGAAAATGTATCCACCATTGATGTACCAGTTCATGACTAGGGGCTTCTGGATTTCACAGTCCTGCCCCCGTTGCCATTCGCCGATCACCATGGGACTTTTGTTATGGAAGATGCCTGTGCGTGAATTTGTTTTATGTGGGGAGATCGGTGCACCACAATCAACACACAATCTTGACAGAGAAATGCTTGGATCCAATGGCATGGGTACCACGATGATTGGGATTCCTTTATCTGCTGCAGCCTTCATCCGCCTTCACAGCCATTGTAACATACACATTGTTATCCTCCACCTGTTCTGCCGTTGAGGACATCCTTGGATCATTCTTTGTCTGGTTCCTCTCCCTTGACCTTACCGCCATGGGTGACCCTGCTGGGAGTACATGACTCCCGACGGCATCGCTCATAGGGTTCATTAGAACACGCAAGCCCACTCACCACTACAAGGTGACAATCCAGCAAGGGACTGCCATACTGGGCACCCAATTTAACATATCTAAAGGCGTGTGATTATCTGGTGATGCATTAGGAGACTAGCCCTTCAATCTCAGTTTGCTGGGGCACTTAAGTAGCTTCTGTGTAGATCAAAGTTGAAAAAGTATCAATTTATAAGAACTCAAAGCAGAAATAATAGCAGCAATACAAATAAATTTAAGCCATAGATCATCTAGCACAGCACATTTCAATTGCTAAAACAGTAATAAAATCAATTCATTTGCCACAAAGGCCATTGGCAATTCGAACGAGTTACTGTAGGAGACATCCTGTTCTAGAGTGTTTATACTATTTTTTGGTCCTTTGTATTGTCAGAAATCTGTGCATGCCCAATTACCTAGCAATCTAGGCAATGAGAATAGCACTTCATTGTGAAGGAAAATATTTTTATTTGTTTAACTTGTCCTGCAGGTAATTCCACTTAGAAGTTTCAACCTGAAAACCTTTCAGATGTGCACTTTTCTGGCATTTATTGGCAAGAGCTAAGCTAGTATTGGATACAAATCACAAGATGCAACTTTTATACATCTTTAGGAATTCTCATTAGCCATATATTCTTGCTTCTTGTTTTAAAACTGGAATGCAAGCAGCTAAAAATCTAAATAATGTGATATTTGCAAAGAATTTAACACACTGCACACATGCTATAAATGCTAACTACAGCATGTACACAATGGGTACTTACATCACTCTGCATTTTGCCCACTTTCTGAGAATGTAGCATCTTGGGATCATCCTGAATGCTCAACGCTCCAATTAACTTCCCTTTGCTCTGTTCATAACCCTTCTTATACTCCACCTACATGGGGATAAGACATAAAAGGTCTTCGGTATTCTGTAACCACTGCACATCGACCCCCAAACTAATTTCTATGCAATACTTACATCACTGGCAATTTTCCGATTGGCTTTAGCAGCAAGAATTGGAATGGCATCCATCTTGATCTCAAATTTCTTATCTTTCGATGTGTCCCACTCATACTTATAACAGTTCTGACACAGGGAAAAGAAACAAATAGCATGAGGAAGGGGTAACATAAAATTAGGAAGATACAATGTAAAATCAATCAATTTACTGTAGAGAGTATATAAAGCTCTAACCATATGAGGCATTACTCAGTAAAAATTTTAATATTGGGAAGAGAATGGCATAAAATCCATCCATTTATTGTAGAAAATATATAAACTTATATGACCCTGTTATTTATTTATTTAAAACCTTTGAAAACCATGTCATATTTTTAAAAGTCTCTAAGCAACATACAACATACATACAGTAACAATATAATTAAAATTAAAAACACAACATAAAATTAGTAAAGCAGTATAACAGTATGTAAAAATGAAGATTCGGGAAATTCATGCAGATAAAACCAGAGTCCAATCAAATGAATTACTAAAATTCAGTAACTTTGAATAACTAAGAATGCAAAGATTGTTTTGATTAGATGAAAAACTGGAGTTATCTTTTTTGATTAATTGAATTGTACACTGCAAAATTTCAGCAGCTTGCCTTAAAATTAACATATACAATTCACATCGAAATATGTGGACCTTGTGGTACCAAAGGAGCTCTTTAGCATCTGAATGGTACTTTGTATGCAAAAGCTGTCAGTTATAAGGCCGAGGCATCTTATCAGGCTGGTTGGGGGTCATCAATCCAGTCTACAACATCCTTATCACATAGATTTATTGATTTCTGTTCTGGGCTAGGAAGCAATGACTGGGCTAGGAAGCAGAGTAAAAGGACTTTTCTACCAATAGCAACAACTGCATGCGTGAGCAGCAATATAGTGGTAAATTCAGAAATGCAGGGTCCTTTCATATTAGTCACAGCCATGCCCCCTCGGCCCCCCTGTTTTTGCTGCTGGGTTGAGTATTAGATCATTGCTAATGTCTTCTTCCACCACAACAGCCATCCCTAGGAGTCCATAAGGATGAAAGGGGAGAGTGTTAGCTACTGAGAAGAGCCTTCTCAGTGGCTGACTCGCCTCCTTTCACCCTGATTCGCTCCAATCAGCAGGAAAGAACAAGGCAGCATGTTAGAAGAGTCTTCTCAGTGGCTGACATGCTTCCCTTTCATGTTGATTGGCTTGTAGGATGCTGGAGACATAGGGACCCTGCTCCCAAATAACGAAGGGGTCTAAGACCCTCTGAGACCCTGGATGACCATACCCCTGTGCATAAGGATCAAGCTTCTTTCTTCACTCCTCACTTGGACCTAAGCATCGCACCCTTTCCAGACTCCATATCTTTACCAATTTCTCCTATTTGTGATCTTTTTAGGGCTAGCTCTACCATTAAGCAGAGTTATGCAGCTGCCCCAGGTGGCAAGAGCAGTGATGAGGTGTTGGATGACAGGGTTGTGTGTGTGCGCCATGTAGCCTGCCCTACAACCCTAGGCCTAAGCCAGCATGGTGCTCTCAGGTGCACTGAAGGCTGCTATCCCTGTCACTAATGTGGAAGAAAGATTCAAATACCACTTTTGAAAATGGAATTGGTTGGGAGTGCCATCTTGTCCACCTCAGGCAGCAAAATGTCTTGGGCTACCCATGCAGCTCTTCCATTTCTAAGTCCTCCTTAGACATCCATCACTCCACCAGCTTGCTTCCTGAGCACTTCTGCCTCTAACTTTTCTTCCAACCACACACAACTTCTCCATTTATTGTGAGAGGTTTTTTTCTCTTTTCCCTCTTTCTTCTTAGCTCATTCTTCCCTTCATCCCAACTCTGCCTCCTCCAGTAATACTTTCCTGAATCCTAGTTCTTAGCCCGTCACCAGCTTTGCTTCCTTCCTTAACTCACCTGCCTCTGGGCTACCTGTCCCTTAACTCTCTTTCCTCCTAGGCTTAAGTCCTCCTGGCTTAAGTCCAGCTGCAGTCCATGAAAATCTTTTCTGTCATGTGCCCACTTATTAATTATTGTTGCTAAGTAATCAAGCCTCAACTCCAGTTTGCAGCACGCTTGTCAGTTCTGTCTTTCCAGCTATGACAAAGTCATGCATAAGGCTCATACTTACATCACTGAGGTTATATGCATTGACTCTGGACTGGAGGAACAACGGGGCATCCGGAGGTATGGAGCATTTGAATTTCTCACTCTCATGTTTGGCTTTGTAGTTTAACTGAAATGCAGGATGAACAAATAAGGACATTAAAAGTCACCATTTGATGGACTTCACTTAAAACACAAGCATGCAATCTCAGAATTAAATAAGATGACAGACTGAAACATTGTAATTGAAATTTCTCTGCAGCATGCCATTTGTGGGCCTTGTTGTTCAACCAGCATCAGAAGCATCTTTCCACTGTTATCTGCAGAACAGATCCATTTACACCATCTGAAAGTTTTGTTTTTAGCTGGTACAGTCAGAGCTTGGAAAAGTTACTTTTTTGAACTACCTCCCATCAGCCCAATCCAGTGGCCATGCTGGCTGGGGCTTATGGGAGTTTTAGTTTAAAAAAGTAACTTTGCCAAGCTCTGGATTTACTTGCTTTTTAAACCATGCAACCGATAAAAACTAGCAACAGGTATCATAAAACACCCAGTTTACAAATAGATTTCACTTGTCATTTTAATGTTAATTATTTCTGCCTGACTGAACCTACAAAAAGTATACCATCTCCTGCCTTTTGTGTTCAATGATACACTCCTGTTTGTCTCAATATTTTTTATTTCTCAAAGGCCATGTTAATGCATATTAAAACATTATTTGGAATAAAGACCCTAAACAATATGAGAATTTATTATTTAAAATCAAGAGGGATTCAGGTGAAGACACCATCACAGGATGCTCCTGGTAGACTGTCCACTGCACCACTACCTCCACAGCAACAACCTAAGATGAACTACTCTGTGAAAGAGAACCAGGAGAGGCAAAGAGGCAAGCAAAGACACCAACACATGCCTGCCCTTGGATCAGCCCAGCATTGCCCCTTCTGATACTCCTCGTTGCCATATTCAGAGGAACTAAATATTCAGCATAGGTGACATCCAACTAAGTTATACTCCGGGCCCTCCCAGGCTGATGTATTATTGTGGGTGTATTTTGCAACATGTTCTTGACACAATAATAGTGCATGAGTGGTACACTTGTTCTGCTTTATTAGTTCTGAGATACTTTTTCAATGCTACCACATTAGTGCTGTCTAGAGGGACACAACCATGGGACAAAAAACTACTGAACATTTGTGATATGAAAAGTGATTTCAGCAGGAAGTTACATGATACATGGTGGCTGGAAATAAAGTCCTTAGTATATCGTGAGTAAGCCTATTGGATAAATAGTATAAAGAAGCATAAGGGGAAGCTCACTGAGAAAGTTTGGATGTGAAAGTTGTGTAAAGGTAAAGGTGTCCCCGCACTTGTAGTGCAAGTCGTTTCCGACTCTTAGGGTGACGTCTTGCGACATTTACTAGGCAGACCGTATATATGGGGTGGAATTGCCAGTTCCTTCCCCGGCCTTTCTTTACCCCCCAGCATATGCCGGGTACTCATTTTACCAACCACGGATGGATGGAAGGCTGAGTGGACCTCGACCCCTTTTACCGGAGATTCGACTTCCTCGTTCCGTTGGAATCGAACTCTGGCCGTGAGCAGAGCTTCGGCAGCGTTACCGCCGCTTACCACTCTGCGCCACGGAGGATCTGAAAGTTGCGTAGATGAACCATAATTGGTATTGGAATGACTGGAATGTGATCAGAAGCTTGAAGGGGCCGCAAACAGGATATAAATGGAAGCCATAGAGTCATAACATCTTTTTTAAAAAATGGGAATCCTAGCTTGTTGCATTGCTGAGTAAGGTTTTTTTTTCCTGACCTCAATATTTTAAAAAGTCTGTTCAACCTTTTCTCCCCTTCTCCTTCTGTCTTTGTTCCCCATCTCTTTTCTTGTAGATTAATGTCTTTCACCATTTTAATATGTAAAGTTTTTTATCACTACTGTTGTAATTTAATACTCTCTTGAGCTGCCTTGGGAATGATAGACAAAGGATACACAAATATAATTAATAAATACAAAGACTAAGGCCTAGAGAATACGTGAAGTCACTTATTCCCAGGGTTTAATGTGAGCCAGAGGTTCACCAAGGATGAAGACTATGACAAAGCTGAGCCCTGGAACACCTGAAGTTCTAATATAAAAGACAGCATCTCAGAGTACATGGAAAATAGGCTTTCCTAATCAGTGATAACCACATCCATCTACACCATGCACACTGGATAGGGGACAGGCATTATAAGTCAGGACCTTCCAGGGAAGCTTAAATCTAAATGGCTTTCTTTTTTACAAACTAACCATTGCTTATTCTTGCTTCAGTATGCAGAAATCTATCGGATCATGCTTTTTCAGCTTGCACAAGGATTAAGGTCTCATACCCACCTCTGAATTTGCTTGTTTATTTGCTTGCTCTAGGTTAGTTTTAATGTGGTCTAGGTTACAGTACCAGGGGAAACCACCACCACCACCATCTGCTATAGTCCTGATTTAAATTTGGGGCCCACATCTACAGTTTGCATAGGAAAAAGCTCCTATTCATTTCAGTGGAATGAGTGGGAGGCAGGGACCCAGTTTGGATCAGGGCCATAGCACGGGACAAAGGGTTAAATCCGCCGTAGGGTCCTGAACCAGAATGGGGGTCCTGTGCAGGCAATTTGTGTTTTAAAAAACCATGCACTTAAGGCTACAGATATATAGCTAATGTATCATCCAATGTGGCCCTCAGTTGTTTAATTGCCTGCTTTGGGTCGGTATGAATGCTGCTACAAGATGAAGCTACAACATCATCACTGGACATTGGTTGATAGACAAGGCCTCATGAAACGTAAATTGCCAGGTGACTTACATCACTTAGTTGCTTGGAATTAATCTGTGCTTGTACCAAGGTGGGCGAGTCTGTCACTTGTGTAAATCTGATCTTATCAGGATGTTTTTTGTAGGTATACTAGAGAGAGGAGAAAGCAAAAAACAATGATAGCTAATTTCAGTAGGTATCAGTAGTATTGTATTATATATCAGTGTCAGTGTCAATAAAGAGTTTTACAAATCAGTTTAGCTTTATCATTGTCATTCATTCAGCAAAAGTATAACTAGCCAACACAAGATACAACGCTGTTATTTGCAAATCTTAAAGTTCTCTGACTATCAACACATATGAAGTGTCCAAAAAGTATTAGATGTCCAGCTAGGGAAACATCAAATACCCTGGTAAATTTGAACTGGGAATCATGGATGGTAATGTATCTCCGCTACAGTTACTTGCGACACACAGCTATAGCGATAGAGGCCGTTACTTGTACTGCTATGGCTCAAAAGAGTGAATAGCATTGGCATGTACAGTTTTACTTAGGAAAGTATAAATGTGGCAAAGCACATTCTGGCCACTAGATGTCACAAGAAACCTGTAAAAAACAAAAAGCATAGGAATAGTTGCCTTTCAGTATAATAAGGAATTATGACAAATTACCTCTAACACACATATGAGTGAAAGAAGACCCAGCAGTTTTATATTAATGAAAAGCAGCCTCAAGAAACTACAGCTCTGAGCAGAAGAGCAGCAGAGGGAGAAGCAGCTTAATTATTTCCCTGCCAGGCATTTTTCATTTCCAACTTACTCTATTCCTCCACTCAAAAGCTAGCCTCCTAAGGCATCCAAAAAAAAGCATCAGGGCTCCATTACATGCATTTGCAAGTAGTATGTAATTTGCCTCCGATTCAGGACTAACTGAGAGCAGACACTGACACATTTTATTAGTTTATTATTATTAGTTCACAGAACATTTCAACAAAGAAGATTAAAGTATTTTAAATCAATTTTTATTCATTAGCACTAAGTTAAAGACTACAGTCAAGTGTGTACTAAAATTGGTGTATATTTGCTAATATTTGTCTCTGTTTTCATTGTGTTTTACCCATTTAGGATTCTGGCATATTGTGTAATTCTTGTTATTATTAAAACATTTGTTTGTTGTTGCTACATGCCCTCAAGTCGATTCCAACTTATGCCAACCCTATGAATCCTTTTTTGTCGTTGTATTCATAGGGTTTTCATGGTAAGAGTTATTCAGAGGAGGTTTACCATTGCCTTCCTCTGAAGCTAGTCCTTTCCAGCTGGCTAGGGCCTGCTCAGCTTGCCATAGCTGCACAAGCCAGACCCCTCCCTGTCTGCAACTGCCAGCTGGAGGGCAACTGGGCTCCTTGGGACTATGTAGCTTTCCCATGGCTGCACAGGTGGCAGGGCACATAACCCCTGAGCCACTCTGGGGGTGAACTTTAGCTGGCCCTTGACACCCAGGAGACACAAGCAGGGATGTGAACTCACAGACTCTGGCCTGTATCAAAGTTTTAAAAATTGAAATTTGAAATATTATTAACCTAAAATAATCAATACAGAACAAAAAAACAGGTAAAGCAGATAAGAAGAATAAGTTATAAAACCCTACAGAACTCAAAATAAATTTACGCATTGGCCAGGCCAAAAGCCTGACAAAACTAAAAGGTGCTAGGTAGCAAAGAAAATCTTCAAAGTAGGGTTGCATTTGCATCATACATTTAAAGCAGTATTATGTCACTTTAACACTCATTGCTTCCCCCCCAAAATACTGGGAAGTATAGTTTGTTAACAGTGCTGCTGAGAGTTGATAGGAAAACTCTTATTTCTGTCACAGAGCTACAATTCTCAGAGTTATCTGGGAAGAGGGAATTGAGCTCTGTGAGTGACACAGGGGTCTCCTAAAAACTCTCAGAACCCTTAACACATTACAGGTCCCAGATTTCTTTTGGGGAAGCCATGATTGTTTAAAGTGGTATGACACTGCTTTAAATGAAAGGTGCCAAAGAGGCCTTGGAGTAAGATGGTTTTCCCAGGGTTTGGAGATGCAGAGATTAGAAACAGAAACAGAGAAGCCCCTCCTACAAGTCCCTACCACCTGTACTTCAGATAGCAGCAGGACACACAAAAGAGCTTTTAAATCCTATAGATTTTGGGAAACATAATATTAAAAACACAAAAAAGCACTTCAGCTCTTTCCATTAATTCCATTAAAATCTGTATCGCATAGCATAAGGTAAGATAGGATAAATGGCAAGACCTTTCAGGAGCAAATACTTACATCTTTGCACTGGTCTAATTTTTTTATGGTTTCATATTCTTGAGTTATGGTCTGAGGGAAATAGCATTTTGTCTTTTCATCTTCATAGTCTGCTTTGTAGTTTTTCTAGGAAAAGCAAAAACGGATCATTAACCACCATAAACCTATCTGAACAGGGGAAGATAAAGAAATGGAATTCATACTTACATCGCTCTTCATAGCTTCAACTTTCATGTAGTGTGCTCGATAGGGGTCCTCAATGCTGCCTATGTACTGGCCCAAGATATTGTTCACATAACCCTCTTTATATTTAACCTATAGGAGAAACGCCACGTTACAACAAACAAATGAGTTCAGCAAGGTCTTATCTAAGCCGTAATCTAAGAGTAATCATTACCACACTTACATCACTGAAGTTTTTCAGTACATTGTCAACTTGATACTTTGGAGTCTCACAGTAGTTAATGCTTATTCCTTTAGCTTTTTCATATGCTTCCTTATATAATATCTGTCAGGGGAGAAATGTAAAAGTCAAAATATAACAAAGACCTGGCATTTTCATTGTTCTGTACTCTTCCTATTATGCCATCCAGTTAGAAAGCTTGTGATGCTTCCAAATGTCAAAAGCTGCATTACAAGGTTCAGATTCAAATCTATTTTTTTAACCCATAATCATGATGTACACATAAGAGCCCTGTGTAGTAGAGCAATGATATATCTACTCCAGCACCTTGTTTCCAACAACAGTTTCTGAGTAAACCAATATCAGGTTATGAAGGCCATCTTCTATGCCAAGAGTGGGGAAAGATTTTCAGCCTGAGGGTCATATTATCTTACGGGCAGCCTCTGAGAGCTGCATACCAGTGGTGGGCAGGACCAGAGGGAAAACGTGGGTAGCATTAAGAGTAGGGGTGGGGAACCTTTGGCCCTCCAGATGCTGCTAAACTACAACTCCCATCAGCCATAGCAAGAATGGCCAATGGCCAGTGTTGATGGGAGTTGTAGTTCAACAGCATCTGAAAGACTAAAGGTTCCCAGAACATAGGGTAGAGGCAAAAGTGCCCATAGCAACAGATGTGAATTTACCTTTATATAGTAGGCTACTTTCCAGCCATGAAAAAGTTGGAGGTTACTATAACACACACACACACCCTTATCTCTTCATCCTCCATTTAGGTAAGCAACAGGCAGTTGAAGGACACATTTCAGCCAAGCAAAAGCAGTTGAGGAGAGCACAGAGAAGAGCTGGTGTGGGGCGTAGCCTGGGAGAGTCCTGCGGGCTGGATTGTTTCACACTTGCTGAATAATAATTTTGACCACAGAACTGGCAGTTCATCAATGCTTGACATGAACATACTTTGGAAGCGCTGTAGGACTCTTCTAATTTGTCTTTTTTTATTGGCAAGGCTGTACCAGTATTGGATACAAATGAAAAATTATGATTTTTAATAAATATTTCAGAATATTTTTATTCTGTCATTCACTCTTGCTTCCTGTGTTAAAACTCCTGGAATGCAGAGAGCTGAAAATCATTTAAATAAATGGAAATTTGCAACAACAACAAAATTTCAGCACACTGATCACATGCTATAAATGCTAACTACAGCATGTACACAATGGGTACTTACATCACTCTGCATTTTGCCCACTTTCTGAGAAAGTAGCATCTTGGGATCATCCTGAATGCTCAACGCTCCAATTAACTTCCCTTTGCTCTGTTCATAACCCTTCTTATACTCCACCTACATGGGGATAAGACATAAAAGGTCTTCGGTATTCTGTAACCACTGCACATCGACCCCAAAACTAATTTCTATGCAATACTTACATCACTGGCAATTTTCCGATTGGCTTTAGCAGCAAGAATTGGAATGGCATCCATCTTGATCTCAAATTCCTTATCTTTCGATGTGTCCCACTCATACTTATAACAGTTCTGACACAGGGAAAAGAAACAAATAGCATGAGGAAGGGGTGACATAAAATTAGGAAGATACAATGTAAAATTAATCTATTTACTGTAGAGAGTAGATAAAGGTCTAACCCTATGGGGCATTACTCAGTAAAATTTTTGAAAAACTCTAGAGCAGTGGTTCCCAAACTTTTTTTCACGTTGGACCACTTGAAAATTGCTGATGGTCTTGGTGGACCATTTAATTAGTTTTCTGCATGCTGGAGCAATTGTCATGTGCTATGCTAAATGCTGTATGATAATTAACTATATTTTAATTGCTTCTTTTATTTCTTATACTGTATTTCCTTGTACTGCAATTTGCATTCCATAGAATTCAAACTGTAATATAATAAAATACAACATAAAAAATAAAAGAGTCAATAACATACAATTAAAATTCACATAAATCTTTAATGTGGACATGACACAAACCACCTGTATGAAGGTTGCGGATCACTGGTGGTCCATGGACCACAGTTTGGGAATCCTTGTCCTAGAGAATAATAGGTGGCTTCATTATAGAAGCCTTCCCCACAAAAATAGCAGATGCCAATAATAAGCAACTAATGAAAATGAAACCTGCTACTCCTAGGGCTTGATGTAGGCTTACTGATGAGCAGCATTGCATGACAAAGCTCAGCCCCAGAAGGAATGTTTGCAGTTCTACAATACTTACATCACTGAGGTTGTATGCATTGACTCTGGACTGGAGGAACAACGGGGCGTCCGGCGGTATGGTGCATTTGAATTTCTCACTCTCATGTTTGGCTTTGTAGTTCAACTGAAATACAGGATGAACGCATAAGGACATTAAAAATTAACAACTTGAAGGACTTCAGTTAAAATGCTAGCATGTGATGTGAATTTTGTTATTCACAACAAAGGAAAGAGGTAATAACATTTAAAACCAGATTTCTCTACAGCACATCATTTGTGTGTCGATTGTTCAACCATCATCACACAGAATAAGAAAAAGGGATCCAGGTCAAGGACAGATATCTTTCTGGGAAGCTTGAATTCACATATTGCTTTTATTAGAATATGGCCAATTGCTTATTCCTACTTCTGTATAGAGAAATCTAAGGGATCATGCTTTTTCCATCAGAACAAGGATTATGTCTATTTTGGAAATGTCCTTTTGTTTGTTCTGGGTCACTTTCAGTATTGTCACAAGGTAAAGTTACAACATCATCACTGGAAATCATTCATCAGGCAAGGCCTCAGGAAGAATAAGGCCAGGAAGGAGTTTGCTGGGGGGTTGCCAGGTTACTTACATCACTCAGCTGCTTGGAATTAATCTGTGGTTGCTTCAGAAAGGGTGCATCTGGCACTAGTGTAAATTTGATCTTATCAGGATGTTTTTTATAGGTATACTAGAAGAAGGAGAAAGGGAAAAGAAAAGAAGATAAAAGACATTTGATTTCCAGTTGGTATCTGTAGTATGGCATCTATGTCAGTATCAGCGTAAATAAAGGGCTTTATAAACCAGTTCAGGTACAGCAGAATTATTCATTCGTTCAGCAAAAGTATAATTTGCCAAACCAAGATGCAATACTATCATGTTCAGGTCTGAAAGCAAGACAACCAAAATTATAAAGCTCTGAAGGTTCTCAGAATCCAGTTAGAAAGATATAAGGCAGATTTTCACTTATTTACTGTTAGACGCTATTTCGTGAGATTTCACACCTTAAAAGACAACAGATGATGATATAATCCTGCCATACACACAACATATACTTGCCAAAGCCCTTATAAATGGATGAATAGATGGGCAGGTGGAGGCATATACTATTATTTACCCTGCTGTGGCTAAAGAAGGTCTATGGCAGGGGAGAGGAACCTCCAGCCTCCAGGTCAATTATATCCCTACTAAAGGGTCCAGTTTGACCCATGAGGCCATTTCCCCCAAAACCATGCCCACCCACCTATCAGTTGATGTCACTCGTGGCATTTGCTGATGGGCATGATGACAGGGTTTAAACCTCCTTTGGCTGCATAATCCTATTCCCAGCAGGCAACAGGAACATGCAACTCATCAGCTGAGTGGGGATTAAAGGCCTGTGCAAAAGTGCCCTTCGAAGCATCTTTCACATGATAGATACTTCAAAGAAGCTTTTGCAGATACTTTAAAACAGATTTTCCACTTCCAATTGTTCAAACGGAAGCATGGGGGCTGTCTTAAAACCGTCTCCAAGTCTACAGGTCTCCTCATGCTTTCTTTTAAATCTCCAAGATTGGGAACTTCCAAGGAAACTTGGGAGAGGCTTTTGTAAGCCTCCCCCTTCCCCGATTAAGCTCCCAATCTCTGAGACTTAATGGAAGCATAAGGGAATTTTACACTTGGGTGGCCCTGCCCACCTGTCAAATTTGGCCCACAAGGCAATATCCTGATAAGGATCTGGCTCATGGAGCCAAAAAGGTTCCCCACCCCTGCTGTATAGCATTGGTATGCATCGTTTTACTTAAGAACCTATATAGGTAGGCTTAGCATATTCTGGCCACTAGGTGTCATAAGAAACCTGTAAAGCATATGTGAAGATGTCACCTTTCCTGAGGGTAAATTACATATCACATGCAAATGAGTGAAGGAAGTCAAATCATTTTTATTTTAATTCATTAATAGAATAAAAAACCTTTCAGTTTAAGAACGTACCTATGGTCAATAGATATGTCTATCAAACTTTAAAAAGCAGGGAAATTGCGTAGCTATAGTGAATGCACCAGGGGGCAGGAGACCTGATCTCCTCTCTGAGATATTGGACTGCCCTACAAAATGCAAACACAATTTGAGTTGGTCTTTTACAGTCCAATCCATTTCCTGTGTAGCTTGGAACAATTTGATAACATGTGCCTCTGAGCATATGGTGAGTGGTGGCAACACCTACCATCTCCACAGATGAATTGCATTTCTGTATGTTTGTTGGTGTTCTTCTTACTTTGCATCTTTCCTGTGTTACTACTGTTTCTACAGAGAATCTAACCTAGAAAATTATATTTCTCTTATTATTCACCCTAGAAATCTTTCATTTCCAAGCCTTTTTACTGGTCAGTGTCATATGATGGTGAAGAGAGCCTTTGATCGATTTCTATTTTGGGCGCATTAACAGCTGAATCTGAAACTGCAGTTTGATGTAAAAATCAGACAGATTACAATATGTTGCTAGTTAAGCAAGGACTCTAGCTGTTGGAAAAAACAAACCTGGCCTGCCCAAGATCAATGTTTCCAGTCTGCTAAAGCACCCTTCACAAACTACACTTCCCAGGATTGTTTGGGGGAAGCCATGATTGTCTCACGTGAAATCAGTCTGGTGTGGATGTGGCCCCCTGATTAGGCAAGCTGGGAGTCTGGCTTTTAGGACACTTACAGTTGGTTCTTACTGAGCATGCCCAGCCTTATCATTAAGTTCAATGCTAAATTTCTTAAATTAATTAAAAATCAGCCAGGCATTTTTTTAACTTTTAAACTGCAGAAGATGAAGGTCAGAGTATGGGGCAAGGTCAGTAATAGGGTTCCAGGTACTCTGTGAACATGGCTGATTTTTAATTAATTTCAACAAATTATGAGAACTCTGACAGAAAAAAGTCCAAAAGGGCTCTGCGTTTCTCTCTCTCTCTTTTTACACTTTAAACTCTCCATTCTCTCTGTTTTGTGTACCACCATGAAAATTTAGAGGGTTGTTAAGCAAGTGTTTCTGAGTTTAGGACTACAGGTTTTTTAAGGCTTTGTTTTGAAATGAGCCTATGGGAAACATCTGAATGGCATGGGAGGTATTTTCAATATAACATCGCAGAATGCAAAAAATCCATGCTGACTATAGTATACAGCCACTCATGTAACTATATAATAAAATGCAGGCCCAAGAGGCTGCAATTGTGAGCAGAGGAGCAGCTGAAGCTTTTCTCCATTGGGCAATTTTCAGCCCCAAATTATCTCCCTACACATATATCCTCCTTCACTCAAAATCCCAGCCTACCACAACTGCTTCTCAATAAAAGAAAGAGTCTGGGCTCCATTATATCCTTTTGTGAGTAATGTAAAATATGTGCCTGCCTCAAAACAGGAGAAACTATATTAAATAGCAGAAGGAATATTTTAACAGAGGGAAGAAGAGCATTTGTTTTCTATGAATTATTATGAGGCCACGATCAATGTAGTGAATTGGTACTTACTCTAAAGTCTGCTCTTTTGCTTAAAGTAAGATAGGATAAAGGTAAGACCTTTCAGGAGCAAATACTTACATCTTTGCACTGGTCTAATTTCTTTATGGTTTCATATTCTTGAGTTATGGTCTGAGGGAAATAGCATTTTGCCTTTTCATCTTCATAGTCTGCTTTGTAGTTTTTCTAGGAAAAGCAACAAGTGATCAATAACCACCATAAACTTATCAGAACAGGGGAAGATAGATTAAGGAACTGCAATTCATACTTACATCACTCTTCATAGCTGCAACTTTCATGCAATGTGCTTGATAGGGGTCCTCAATACTGCCTATGTACTGGCCCAAGATATTGTTTACATAACCCTCTTTATATTTAACCTGTAGGAGAAACGCCACATGTTACAACAAACATATGAGTTCAGTAAAATCTTGTCTAGGCCATAATCTAAGAGTAATCACAATCACACTTACGTCACTGAAGTTTTTCAGTACATTGTCAACATGATACTTCGGAGTCTCACAGTAGTTAATGCTTATTCCTTTAGCCTTTTCATATGCTTCCTTATATAATATCTGCCAGGGAAGCAATGTAAAAGTCAAAATATAATAACGACCTGGCATTTTCATTGTTACTTACTATTATGCCATCCAGTTAGAAAGCTTATGCTTGCAAATGCCAAAAGTTGCATTACAAAGTCTGAATTTAAATCTAGAAATGTTTGGATCCATAATCATGATGGACATATAAGAAGACCCCTACTGGAGTAGACCAATGATATATCTAGTCCAGCATCTCGTTTCCAACAGCAGTTAGCCAGGTGTTTTTGAGTAATCTGATTATGAAGGCAACCTTCTATGTCAAGGGTGGGGAAACATTTTCAGGCTGAGAATCATATCATCTCCTGGGCAGCCTCTGAGGGCTGCATGCCAGTGGAGGGCAGGGCCAGGGGGAAAACGTGTGGGGGGTTAGAGTAGGGGTGGGGAACCTTTAGCCCTCCAGATGCTGCTGAACTATAACGCTCATCAGCCCTAGAAAGAATGGCCAACGCCCAGGGTTGATGGGAGTTCTAATTTAGCAGCAAAATAAAAAATCAGCACACTGATCACATGCTATAAATGCTAACTACAGCATGTACACAATGGGTACTTACATCACTCTGCATTTTGCCCACTTTCTGAGAAAGTAGCATCTTGGGATCATCCTGAATGCTCAAAGCTCCAATTAACTTCCCTTTGCTCTGTTCATAACCCTTCTTATACTCCACCTACATGGGGATAAGACATGAATGGTCTTCGGTATTCTGTAACCACTGCAAGCTTATCCACATCAACCCCAAAACTAATTTCTATGCAATACTTACATCACTGGCAATTTTCCGATTGGCTTTAGCAGCAAGAATTGGAATGGCATCCATCTTGATCTCAAATTTCTTATCTTTTGACGTGTCCCACTCATACTTATAACAGTTCTGACACAGGGAAAAGAAACAAATAACTATATTTTAATTGCTTCTTTTATTTCTTATACTGTATTTCCTTGTACTGCAATTTGCATTCCATAGAATTCAAACTGTAATATAATAAAACACAACATAAAAAATAAAAGAGTCAATAAAATACAATTAAAATCTATATAAATATTTAGTGCGGGCATGACACAAACCACCTGTATGAAGCTTGAGGATCACTAGTGGTCCATGGACCATAGTTTGGGAACCCTTGTCCTAGAGAATAGATGGCTTCATTATAGAAGCCTTCCCCACAAAAATAGCAGATGCCAATCATAAGCAACTAATGAAAATGAAACCTGCTACTCCTAGGGCTTGACGTGGGCTTGCTGATGAGCAGCACTGAATGACAAAGCTCAGCCCTAGAAGCAATGTTTGAAGTTCATCAATACTTACATCACTGAGGTTGTATGCATTGACTCTGGACTGGAGGAACAATGGGGCGTCCGGTGGTATGGTGCATTTGAATTTCTCACTCTCATGTTTGGCTTTGTAGTTCAACTGAAATACAGGATGAACACATTTGTTGTTGTTGTTGTGTGCCTTCAAGTCGATTACGACTTATGGCAACCCTATGAATCAGTGACCTCCAAGAGCATCTGTCATGAACCACCCTGTTCAGATCTTGTAAGTTCAGGGAAGAACACATAAGGACATTAAAAAGTAACAACTTGAAGGACTTCAGTTAAAATGCTAGCATGTGTTATGAATAAGAAAATTGAGCAGGACATAAGAACATTTAAAACCAAATTTCTCTACAGCGCATCAGGTGTGCGCCGATGGTTCAACCATTTCCATCATGCACACAGAGTAAGGAAAAGGGATCCAGGTCAAGGACATATACCTTTCTGGGAAGCTTCAGTATTGTCACAAGGTGAAGCTACAACATCATCACTGGAAATCATTCATCAGGCAAGGCCTCAGGAAGTGTAAGGCCAGGAAGGAGTTTGCTGTGAGTTGCCAGGTTACTTACGTCACTCAGCTGCTTGGAATTAATCTGTGCTTGCTTCAGAAAGGGTGCATCTGGCACTAGTGTAAATTTGATCTTATCAGGATGTTTTTTGTAGGTATGCTAGAGAAAGGAGGAAGGGGAAAAAAAGACACTTATTTTCCATTTGGTGTCTGTGTATATGTCCGTATCAGTGTAAACAAAGAACTATATAAACCAATTTAGATACCGCAGTATTATTCATTCAGCAAAAATATAATTTGCCAAACCAAGATGTAATACTGTCATTTTCATATCTGAAAACAAGAAGTTATAAAGCTCAAAAGGGTCTCAGTGGTCCAGCTAGGCAGATACTAGGCAGGTTTTCACTTATTTACTGTTATACAGTATTTTGTAAGATTTCCCACCTATCAGGACCACAGGTGATGGTGTAATCCTGCCACATACTTGCCAACCACATATACTTGCCAATCGATAGAAGCATAGACTATTATTTGCCCTGCTATGGCTAAAGAAGGTGTATTAAAGATACAGAAGATGCCTTGGAGGCTGGGCCTGGCAACCAAGAGGTCTTCTGTATCTTTAAAAGTTGTGCAGGGGGAAGGAAGAATTCCACCTTGTGGTTTTTCCCATTACAGCATTGCAAGAACACCTGCACTTGGCTGACTTTCTCTTCTCCTAAAGATACAGGATCAGGATCAGGCCATGAACCTGGCAACCCTATATAGTACTGGTATGTACAGTTTTACTTGAGAAATT
The DNA here is from genome assembly GCF_030035675.1 of Rhineura floridana. NCBI lineage: Eukaryota > Metazoa > Chordata > Lepidosauria > Squamata > Rhineuridae > Rhineura > Rhineura floridana. Next base: position 59,358,949 of record NC_084481.1, on the reverse strand, counting down.
ATGTGTGTGGCCTAAGCATATTCCAGCTACTAGATGTCAGAAGAAATCTGTGAATTACCTGTGAAGATAATACCATTCAACATTATGAGACCTGGGGGCAAACTACATATTACATGCAAATGGGTGGATGAAGACACACCATTTTTATTTTAAGTAAATACAGGCCCAAGAGGCTGCAATTTTGAGCAGAGGAGCAGCTGAAGCTTTTCTTTACTGAGCATTTTTCAGCCCAAAATCATTTCCCTACTCATATATCCTCCTCCACTCAAAATCCCAGCCTACTATGACTGCTCTTCAATAAAAAAAAACAATTGCCAGGGCTCCATTACATCCCTCTGTGAGTAACGTATAATTTGTGCCTAATTCAAAGTAAACACACTTTTTTATATATCAGAATGAATGGTTAACACAGGGAAGAAGAGCATTTGTTTGTATTTTGGTGAATTATTATAAGGCCATGATCAATGTAGGAAATTAGTGCTTACTCTAAATCTGCCCTTTTGCTTGTCTGTATAGATGCATACTTGTTAATATTTATGTTTGTAGCTGTGTTTTCACATTTTATATATAGCATATTTTGGAAAATATTTAATAAATTTAAAAAGAAAGCATTCCAACTCCTTCAATTAACTCCATGAAATTCTGGATCGCATTGCAAAGGTAAAACAGGAGAAAGGTAATATCTCTGAGGAACAAATACTTACATCTTTGCACTGGTCTAATTTTTTTATAGTTTCATATTCTTTAGTTATGGTCTGAGGGAAATAGCATGTTGCCTTTTCATCTTCATAGTCTGCTTTGTAGTTTTTCTAGGAAAAGCAAAAAGGGATCATTAATCACCATAAACTTATCTCAGCAGGGAAGGTAGGTTAAGGAAATGGAATTCATACTTACATTGCTCTTCATAGCTTCAACTTTCATGCAGTGTGCTCGATAGGGGTCCTCAATGCTGCCTATGTACTGGCCCAAGATATTGTTCACATAACCCTCTTTATATTTAACCTATAGGAGAAACACCACATGTTACTACATGCCGGCTAATGGAAGTCTTGTCTGAATCACAATTTAATTTGTACCTTACTTACATCGCTGAAGTTTTTCAGTACATTGTCGACATGATACTTCGGAGTCTCACAGTAGTTAATGCTTACTCCTTTAGCTTTTTCATATGCTTCCTTATATAATTTCTGCCAGAAAGAGGTTAAAAAGGAAAAGCCATAATATAAAAGGGCCTTGTTAAATATGATTCCCTCCACTGATCATGATGTCAACAGATTAGCAAGACTGTTGCTTGTAATTTGCTGCAAGGAGACATTTGAAGTCAAATGTACATCTTCTCTGATCCATAATGAAGATAACAATGTATGCAGAGCGTTGCTGGATCAGACCAAAATTCCATGTGGACCAGGTTCCTATTTGCAACAGTAATTATCCAGATGCCCCTAGAAAGACCACCAATACCATCAGTTCATGAAAGTGACAGCTCTCTTCCCTGTCCATGTCATTTAACTATTAGTATTATGAGGTTTAATGTCACTGAATCTGAAGGTTCCATTTAGCTACTGTGGCTAACATTGCTGATAGGTTCTTAATCAGGGGCACACTCTTAGGCTGCAGTCCAATACACACTTACCTAGGAGTAAGTCCCATTGAACCCAATGGAGCTTACCTTTGAGTAGACATGTACAGAATTTCAGCCTAAATCAAGAAAAGATATTTGATTAAACTACCTGATTTCTTGATTACATTGCAATCCTGCTTGCATCTCATTAACAGGTAATGAGGTCTCATGGCAAATCCATCAGTAAAGAGGCCTAATTCTGAAGAATAAATGGCCTCAAACCATTTTTAGGACTCAACCAAAACTAACCCTGGAGAAATATACCATACTTACATCGTTTACAAGATTTCCAGCAGCTTGTAGTTGCTTGAGCAGTAGGTTCTCTGCAACTGGAAGCACATTATACTCCGGAGAAGCCTTGGATTTTTCATAATCTTCTTTGTATTTTACCTAGAGAAGAAAAAAAGAACCTTGTGTACTTCAAGTGTCTCAATGTCTGCTGCACTATTTATATATTTTTTAAGATTGACAGTTATGTACTATTTTGATTAAAATGCATTTGAGTATTTTACTTAGTCTCTTCAACTGGGGGAAAATGCAACTAAGACAGTTTGGAAATGTATTTATTTATTTAAAATATTTCTATCCCACCCTTCTACCCTATTTTGATTCAAATGCATTTGAGTATTTTATTTAGTCTCTTCAGCTGGGGGAAAATGCAACTAAGGAAGAAGTGCTCAATTCCTACTTTGGCTCAGTCTTCTCCCAAAAAAGTGTCTGTGACCCTCCCGGGAAATATGAAGTAGAAGGGGCAGGATTGGAGCTTGAGATTGATAGAAAAATGGTCAAGGAGTACCTAATCACTTTGAACGAGTTCAAATCAGAAGGGCCCAATAAACTGCATCCCAGAGTATTGAAGAACCTGGCTGAAGAACTCTCAGAAACGCTGTTTATTATCTTTGCGAAATCATGGAGGACTGGTGAAGTGCCAGATGACTGGAGGAGAGCTAATGTTGTCCCTATCTTCAAAAAAGGCAAAATGGAGGAACCAGGGAACTACAGACCAGTCAGCCTAACATCAATCCCTGGAAAAATTCAATGGTTCCTTCTCAAACTGGGTGGAAGTAACGAGTGGGGTACCACAGGGCTCAGTCCTGGGCCCAGTGCTCTTCAACATTTTTATTAACGACTTGGATGAGGAGGTACAGAGCATGCTTTTCAAATTTGCAGATGATACAAAATTGGGGGCATAGCTAATACCGTGGGAGACAGAAACAAAATTCAAAGGGACCTTGATAGGCTGGAGCATTGGGCTGAAAACAACAGAATGAAAGTCAACAGGGATAAATGCAAAGTTCTACACTTAGGAAAAAGAAACCAAATGCACAGTTATAAGATGGGGGATACTTGGCTCAGCAATACGACACGTGAGAAGGATCTTGGAATTGTCATTGATCACAAGCTGAATATGAGCCAGCAGTGTAATGTGGCTGTAAAAAAGGCAAATGCTATATTAGGCTGCATTAACAGAAGTATAGTTTCCAAATCGTGTGAATTATTGGTTCCCCTCTATTCAGCACTGGTTAGGCCTCATTTTGAATACTGCATCCAGTTCTGGTCTCTGCACTTCAAGAAGGATGCAGACAAACTGGAACAGGTTTAGAGGAGGGCAACAAGGATGATCAGGGGACTGAAAACAAAGCCCTATGAGGAGAGACTGAAAGAACTGGACATGTTTAGCCTAGAGAAGAGAAGACTGAGGGGATATATGATAGCACTCTTCAAGTACATGGAAGGTTGTCACATAGAGGAGGGCCGGGATCCCTTCTCGATCGTCCCAGAGTGCAGGACACAGAATAATGAGCTCAAGCTGCAGGAAGCCAGATTTCGACTGGACATCAGGAAAAACTTCCTAACTCTTAGAGCCATATGACAATGGAACCAATGACCTAGAGAGGTAGTGGGCTCTCCGACACTGGAGGCATTCAAGAGGCAGCTGGACATCCATATGTCGGGAATTCTTTGATTTGGATTTCTGCATTGAGCAGGGGGTTGGACTTGATGGCCTTATAGGCCCCTTCCAACTCTACTATTCTATGATTCTATAAGGCTGTTTGGAAATTTATTTATTTATTTATTTAAAACATTTCTATCCCACCCTTCTACCCTATAATAGGGCACGCAGGGCGGCTTACAATAAAATCGAACACATACATAATAAAATTGTACACAATAAAGATCACAAAAACATTAAAATAAAAGTACATAAAATATAATTAAAATACATAAAATTATATATATATATACACACACACACACACACACACATATATATATATATACAAACAAAATAGAAAAGTCCAACAGACTGTGACCATCCATGTTGTGACAGAGATGCCAGCAGATCCAGCAGCATTGACAAAAAGGGAGAACTTTTGGATTTACTGGTCCAGATGATATTACAGACAGCCCCATGGTTGTCATGGTAGCCATGAAGTCCTGAGCCGGACTTATTTGGCATGTATATTGAAGTCACCCAGGACAACCAGCCTGGGGAACTCCAACACTAACACCGAGACCAAGTCCACCAGCTCAGGGAGGGAGACTGTCGGGCAGCGGGGTGAACGGTACACCAACAGAATCCCCACTCTGTCTCCCTGACCCAATGCCAGGCACACACACTCAAAACTAAAGGTGTTAGGGACAGGGTACCTAACAGGGGAGATGGATTCCCTGCAAACAATTGAGACCCCACCTCCCCATCCCCTGGATCTAGGCTGCTGGAGTGCCACAAAACCTGGTGGGCAGAACTGGGAGAGACCTAGTCTGCTTTGGTCATTTAGCCAGGCTTTGGTAATACAGTGCCATTTATGGCTAACAGCAATTTTTTGTGTGATTCAAGCAGCTGTTTGTGATTATCTCCTGTGATATATGTAGAATTTGTTATACTTGCAAGCATTCAGAACAATGTGATGTTCAATTTTGTAAGAAGAACCCTTTTTAGTCTCTATTATCCATTATGCTGATATGATCCTACTGAATCTGAGAAAGATAATAATGAGCTTAAAAGTGTGAGTGAAGATTGTTTTTCTGTGCTCTGTATCTTCAGTAATACTATGAGCCTACCTAAGGTGGCACAATATAAGGGGCACCCTCCACACCAGAAGCAGAGCATTAACTGGTTTCACTGGTTTCATGCATCTCTCTCCGTGCAAATTAAGTGCAGACCCAAAATATTCTGTGATACATTCTCAATTCACATAGGAATGCCTTCATCTCAGGTTCAACCCATCCCACATAGGGCACAAAAGGCCTTGAATGTGTTTAAAATTAGTGCAATATTCACTTCAGTTATTGAATGGGAGTAACAGAGGATACCCATTTAAATATGGATTGGGAAGTTCCTAAAGTTTTCCACACTGGACGCAGTCTAAATAAATAGCAAGAGTGTTAAGCATACCTTACTGGCAACAAGTCCAGCTCGCTTATTAACCTCATACTCTGGCGTTCCTGTTTGCATAAAGTAGATTTGGTCTTTCTGATTCTCCCACTCTTCTTGGTATTTTCTCTGTAAGCAGTTAAAAATACAGTGATACTCAGCTCATTAAACTACAAATGTAAGTCAGCGTTTAACAAGGAAAGGACATAAGGATATACTGTAGAAAGTGGGAAAGAAGGAATGCAATAAAGTGGAGAATTGGTATTAATTTGCTGGATTGCAAGATCATTTGTTTACCTGGCTCAAGTTATCAGCATTCATTCTGGCAACTACAACGTCATAGCATGGAGTTTGGCTCCATTTGCCTCTGATGTTCTTGTCATAGTCTGCATGATAGTTATGCTTTAAAAAAACAAATAAATATTGAACTTCAGATAACCAATTAAAGTAAAATGATCAAATTTACTCCTGTAATATGGTACTCTGATAGGCTGCTATTACACTCTGGATTATGGTTTTCAGTCTCTCCCCTTCAGTGCCCTTAAATGTTTGGCTAGAGCTTAATTGTTTCACAGTTTCTTGAATCCCAAGTATTATTAGGAGGTAAGGGGGATGTAACTTGAATAAATATAGCATTCGATCAGATTCTAATGGTAGAATCTACACACCTGTTGTTCTTGGGATAATGAAACACAACAAAGATTTATTAGGTATAATGTATCCCTATAGAACAATGGGCTACATAGTCATTTGAAAGTTGCCAACTAATTGCACAAGTGATGGTGCTAATGGACAGGAAGGAGGATACCAAAAACTTCCAAGCAACTTTATTAATTTTTCTGCCTCAGACCGCTGATCTGTGCTCTGCTCCTGCTTTGTTCAATAATTGCCTATCCTAAAAGGCAAGTTGGGGAAATTAGAAAAGCCAGTAGTGAGTATTAAAGGCATTCCACTAAAGGCAGAGAATATTGATAAGTGTAGGAATTCATGACTAGTGTTAAATGAAGAGGGTCAGACATTTTTTGTTATCACAATCAACTTTGGTTCTGAGTTTAATTTACTGGCTATTTACAACATATTACATGGCCATATTAATTTCATTCCTCTTCTTTCCATTGTTAGCACTAGATTACTCTAATTATACCTAAATATCAACTTTATTAGTCATGCTTCATGGTTGTGAAATTCATCAGTTGTGCCATTAATTCAATGCATGAAATCAGATATAGGCATGCTGTTTGCTATGACATCTACAGAGTCTATGAAGTACTATTTTGTATGGTAATAGAATAGGAAATCTAACTACAGAAAGGAACATATATTTCATTTTCTAGCTCAGCAACATTTTAGGTCTCTTCAGAGAAGGTTTCTATAACTGCATTACATCATACAAAAAATTTTCTATTTACCTAATTTAGGCCTTTGATCTGATCTAGCCAGGTTCTTACAATGATTCTGAATGGTAGAAGATTCATGATGGACAAGTCAAGTCATAAGTGGAAGTACTTCTTTACAAGTAGTTTAACAATGGAATTCTCTACCATGAGATGTGGTGATGGTCACCAATTTAGAAGGCTTTGAAATGGGATTAGACCAATTAATGAAAAAAAAGCTATTAATGGCTGCTAGTCATAGTGGATATATATTGTTTCCAGTATCAGAGGCAGCATGATACTGAACACCAATTGCTGGGCATGACAAGCAAGAGAGGTCTATAGCCCTCACATCCTGTTGGGGGCTTCTCATAGCCAACTGATTGGCCACTTTGGGAAACAGAATGCTGGACTAGATGTGTCTCTGGACAAGATGGGCTCTTCATATGTGTTAAACTGAGCATGTATGTATACTTATTGTAACAATAAGAAGAATGGGTAGGGTTCTCATGCAATTAAAGAAGTCCCAGCTGATTAATTTCATGGATTTAACTCATTCATCAATTAATTGATTGCACTTGCATAGATGTACATATGAACACAAACAATAGTTTTTGAAGGAAAGCATATTTTATCATAGCCGGCACTGTCTTAGAAAATATATTTCCTTCAGTGTGTAAGAGATGAAGGAATGCCTCTTCTAATATTTGTGAAAGTTACTGTATGAATGATAATGTTAAAATTATTGAAAATGTGCTATTGGTCACCTTATAGACCAATTAATCTAACCTACTAATGTGCTAAACATTGTGGCTGTAATACAAAGAGACCAAGTTAAAAAAAAAGAATGAATGAGAAGCAAGCATTAAAAGAAAAGAACTGAGAGGCATATGCGACTCACACAGGAATTATTATCAAGAAGTATGGCTGATATTACCTGGACTGCACACTCTGGGTTGTATCCAACGTCGTACTAAGTAAAGGTCCCATCAGTTCAAGGATTTCCATTTGCACAACCAGACTTCCACCCACTCTCCCCATATACCCCCTAAATCTAGCGGTTTCCCCAACCCTCTGGAACAGATGAAAGCATGGGATGCATGCAGGGAAAGGACAGGGGGAAAGTCCCATCACATAAATGAAACTCCTTGCGCTGATGGGATACATTAGATGAATACCACCCATAATAACAAATTACACCGTAAGCCTTTATTTGAACCATCCATCTATATCTGACAAAAATAGATGAAGCTACCAGAGGTTTTTATTTATTATTTTGAAACGCTGAACAGATGGGTAGTTATTTATTTTATGCTTAACAGAAGAGCCCTGCTAGATCAGACCAAAGCCCCATCTAGTCCAGCACTCTGTTCTCACAATGGCCAACCAAATGTGTATGGGAAGCCCATAAGCAGGACATGAGCACAAGAGCCCTCACCTGCTCATGGACAGATAGGGTAGAAGAGAGGGAGAGATAAGATTCAGCAGGAGACCAAGATAGGAACAGAATGATTGTGATTGCAGAAGGTAATGTGATAAGCATAGCTTTGCCTTTGACAACACTTGATATTTTCCCATCCCTTTATGCACATTAGAACGACACTTGGATAGTTACAGAAGATGTTTATCTAAGAATGAACACTACTGTATACTCACATCACTGAGTTGCCTGGTTACTTTTTTGGCAAGCTCCACATCAGGTGGGTCTGGCAGAGGAGTGTATTTAGCTTTTTGTTCATTATGCCCTTTTTTGTAGACAATCTGCAATAATGGGGACAAGAGACAAGAACTGCTTACTTAAATAAGGAGAACTGTTACTCTTCCTTTCCCTTAACCCCACAGTTCACAGAGGAGGATGTTTGCACTTGCTGATGAAATAAACATAGTTAAATTAGCATAGCTACTCTAGAGAGTTCTTCAGCATTAAGTGAATGAGGCCAGAACGAAGGAAGCAATCATTATATCTGCATGCATTTTTTGATACTTCAGCAGGAAATTCTGTGACAAATGCTGAATTTAGTTCTCCATTAAAGGATTTCAATAATCAGCGTCTTTGCATATACAAATAAACATAGGCTCATTGATTTCATTGGTACTGATGCTAGTAAGATTGGGGAATGATGTACTCATAAGGGGAAACATGAATGGTTCTTCAGAGGAACAAGTTTCTTCTAAATCACTCCCAACAATCCACCTACCCCTGTGCTTGGCTACATACATTCCGAGATGTTATGGCATTTTTATCCAAGAACTCCAAAGTAGCATACATGGGGTGGTATTCAATGTTAGTCCTACTCAGAGTAGACCCACTGACGTGAATTGACATAACTAACTTAGGTTCATTAATTTCAATGGTTCTGCTCTGAGTAAGACTTAGTTTTATATATTTATTTACTGTATTTATTAAATTTATATCCTGTCCTTCCTCTCAAAGGGAGTCTACGGTGGCAAAATACAAGCCATAATTTGTGCAATTTTATCCTTACAACAACCCAGTGGAGTAGGTTAGAATGAGAGGTCGCAACTTGTTCAAAGTCACCCAGTAAAATTTGTGGCTGAGAAAATTTTAATTCTGGATCTTCCCAGACTATGCATGATGTTCCATATTCCTGCGTAAATCATTGTTGTGGATTTATTTCATTGTTTATGGTAAGTGAGGTTTTAATAGGTTGAATATGGTAAGTAGTGAGAATTGTGGGGAGGAATGAGAGTATGGAATGTTGGTGAATGCTGCCCGTGACTGGCTGAGTGAATGTGGAATGACTGATATATATTTGAAAGGTTTGACAGTTATTGGTGGGATAGGGATTGAAGTTGAAGAGAAATTGGTTTAGACATTTGGAGGGAGAGGGCTGGAGGGTGTGTGGATGTGAGGGGGTTGTAGAGGGTTATATAAGCAAGTTAATATTAATTGACAATACAGGAAAGACTGATGGAACTATATAAGTAAAGAACACATTTAGAAACCACAAGCTTTAGTACTTGAGACATAAACAACCTTGCTTAAGAAACATCTGTTAAGCAAATAAACCTATTTGTTCTTTTTAAATATGCCTGGTTCTTAGTCAGCTATTAAAAGAATACAAGAGTGGCAAAGCATAAACAAAAAGGGGGAAACAGTATAATGGTGTCAGCAAAGTACCTGAGAAAGCAACTGCATCAAAATACAGAGGACCAACCCAGGGTTGTTATTTTTGAGAGTCATTCACTAACAGACAAAAAACCTTGCGGTTTAAGAATGTACCTATAGCCAACAGATATTTCTATCAAACTTTAAAAAGCAGGGAAATTGCGCAGCTGTAGTGAATGCATATGGGAAACAGGAGACCTGACCTCCTCTCTGAGATATTGGACTGCCCTACAAATTTGTCAAAATGCAAACACAATTTGGGTTGGTCTTTCACAGTCCAATCCACTTGCTGTGTAGCTTGGAAGAATTTGGTAACATGTGTCTCTGAGCATATGGTGAGTGGTGGCAACACCTGCCATCTCCAAAGATGCAGAATTATATTTTTGTATGTTTGTTGTTGTTATTCTTACTTTGCTTCTTTCCTGTATTACTAATGTTTCTACAAAGGTCTAATCTAGAAGATTTTATTTCCCTTGTTATTCATCTTAGAAGTCTGTGTCAAATTTATTTTTATTAATTTCAAAGACTTTTTATTGGTCAATGTCGTATGATGGTGAAGATAGCCTTTTGTGTTTCAAATTGGAGGTTATGTTCTATTTCTATTTTGGGTGCATTAACAGTTGAATCTGAAACTGCAGTTTGATGTAAAATCAGATTGATTACAATACGTTACTACTTCAGCTGTTGGAAAAAAGAAGACGCATGTTTTCAGGCTGCTATGTTTAAACCACTTCATTTAAGGCAAGGTGGGCATGGTCAATTAAAAACATAGAGCACACGTTAAGCAATGACTCCAGCTGTTGGAAGAAACAAACCTGCCCTGCCCCAGATCCATGTTTTCAGTCTGCTAAGCTTAAACTATTCCACTTAAGGAAAGGTGGGCATGGTAAATTAAAAACATAGAGCACACGTAGAATTTTGCTACAATATATTTCACCTGCCACTGTTTTATCTTGTGCAAATTGAGATACTCCTCACACCCATTGGAAACTATTCTGCAGAATTTTCAGTGCCATTATTCCACAATTGTTTTTGGAGCTTTTTTTGGTGCTGCAAAGTGTTGCTGTACTTCACATATTCACAGAAATAAAAACAAACGAAAATGATTTCCTAAACTTCACTAAAATTGCAAAGTAAATCAGACATATTTAAAGTGACCATCTGAACTATATCAACTGTCTTAATAATGTTGCTTCCTCCCTGCTAAAACAAGATCAGCACAGCACGTGTCTTCTTTCTATTATTTGGGCTGATTGCAGGTGTTGCCACCATTCACCATATGCTCAGAGGCACATGTTGCCAAATTCTTCAAAGCTACACAAGAAGTGGATTGGACTGTGAAAGACAAACCCAAAGGAGGTGAAAGGTAGGTCATAATTTGCATGGTTATTGAGTTCAATGGGATTTACTCCTATGCAATTATGGTTAGGATAGGTAAAACTGACCATGGAGGAGGAGGGGAGGGGAAAGGGAAAGGAGAGGATTGGAGGAGGGCAAAGGAAGGGGGAGGGGAGGGCAGGTTTGATCATTTGCATGCTTCGAGAGTTCAGTGGTATCTACTCCCATGCAATCATGCTTAAGATAGGTAAAACTGACCATGGGGAGGAGGTAGGGGAGGCGGAGGAGGGGGAAGGGGAATGGGAAGGAGGGGATTGGAAGGGGATGGGGATGGGAAGGGGCAAGAGGGAGGGGATAGGAGGGAGGAGAAGGGAGGGTGGGTTGGATCATTTGTATACTTTTTGAGTTCAGTGGGATTTATTTCATGTTTGAAAATGGAAATGGACTGCCTTCAAGTCGACCCCGACTTATGTTGACCCTATGAATAGGGTTTTCATGGTAAACAGTATTCAGAGGTGGTTTTACCATTGCCTTCCTCTGAGGCTGAGAGGCAGTGACTGGCCCAAGGTCACCCAGTGAGCTTTATGCCTGTGTGGGGATTCAAACCCTGGTCTCCCAGGTCATAGTCCAACACTGACCCGGGGGAGGGGCAGGGAGGGGAGGAGGAGGGGAAATTGGGTAGGAGGGCACTGGGCAGAGGGGACACCCCTTTTCTTTCCAAAAGGAAAACATTGTGAACAGTATCATTGCTTTTCAGTGTTTCCTCCACCCTTTTATTCTACAGCAGGCAGATGTAGCCTCCCACCCAAATTTAAAGCAAAGCTGTCCCTGGCCACATCCATACCAGATTGTTATTTCACTTTGGACAGTGATGGCTTCTCTGAAAGAATCCTGGGAAGTGTAGTTAGTGAAGGGTGCTGAGAGTTGCTAGGAGACGCCCTGTTCCTCTTACAGCCCTTCAATCAGAGCAGCTGACTGTTAAACCAGTCAGGCCACTGGAGCGCTGTCAGTGGAACAGGAGTCTTCTCTCAGCACACTTCACAAACTAAGCTTCCCAGGATTCTTTGGGGAAGCCATGACTGTCACACATGAAATCGAAGTATGGTCTGGGTGTGGCCTCCTGAGTAGCCAAGCGAAGCAGCTGTGAGTCTGGCTTTTAGAACACTGACAGTTCTTACTGAGCATGCCTGACACTATCATTCAGTTCAATGCAAAATTTATTAAATTAATTAAAAATCAGCCAGGCATTTTTTAAACTTTTAAACAGCAGAAGATCCCAAGTACTTCAATTTTCCTTTTAAAATAAAACCAAAATTTTAACCCTTACAGTTGCCAAGCTAGATTTGAAAATGTGTGGACAATGCCTGGAGAAATCTTAGGACCCTTGCATTTGAGGGTAGGACTTTCTGTCCTGACAACTTAAAATTACAAATTAAGTGCTGATAATCAGAAGAGGGTCTGATATCTTACAGGCCTGACTATGCACTCCTAAGCATGCTTACTCTGAGGTAAGATACACTTATGTGATTGGGGCTTTCTCCCTGGCAAGCGTCCTTAGAACGGCAGTCTGAGAGTGCTTGAAGGACAAGTTGTTTTCCTTACTTTTCAGCTTGAAATGGAAATGGACTGCCTTCAAGTTGATCCTGACTTATGGCGACCCTATGAATAGGGTTTCATGGTAAGTGATATTCAGAGGGGGTTTACCATTGCCTCCCTCTGAGGCTGAGAGGCAGTGACAGGCCCAAGGTCACACAGTGAGCTTCATGGCTATGTGGGGGTTCAAACCCTGGTCTCCCAGGTCGTAGTCCAACACTCTAACCACTACGTCACACTGGCTCTCTCACTTTTCAGCTTGGGAAGGAAGAAAAAAACCTCACACATCCTAATTCTCAATAAAAGAGCCCCAAGCTCCTATCAAGTGTCTACCTTCTGAAGAGTGATAAACATGGTAGCCCTTTTCCAACTACACAGGTCCACTGCACACTACCAGGGTCTTGGTACTTACATCACTGAGGGACTTTTGAGCCTTTGCTACTCTCCTCAGTTCGGGGCTGTCATCATAAGGGTAGAATAGTGCTTTGTCTTCTTCCCAGTCTTGAGTGTATAGTTTCTTAGGGAAAGGGCAACAACAACATGATGTTTCAATTGGAAGATAAAACCTGAATGAAACAAGCACTGAATGAATAGGAAACAATATAAACCATTGTAGAGTCTTTCAGAGCCTGCTTACCTTGCTGTATAAGGCAGTATTTTTTATTGCCTGCACAAGCTCAGGAGCGTCAGGAGGGAGCAAATACTTTTCCTTATTCTCTTCCCAGTTCTGTTTGTATAAAACCTAGACAAACAAACCAGCAGATCTGTTAGTTTCACAAGAGTAAGGGAAGTACCTCTGTTTGTTCACACAAAGCCTGTGCTTTGGAGATTTTACAGCAAAACGTTCCCTAAAGAAATATAAAACAATTCAGTGGTAACTCCACAACTATGGAGTTAACACCCCAGGGAGATTCACCATGTCCAATCCCTTCCTGTTTTTAGGACATCTGAAGACCTTTATGTTTTAGGAGTCTTTTTATTATTTTGCTGTGATTTGTACTGGACAAATTTTAAACTGCTGCTGTTTACACTAAATTTTTTTACCTGTATGGACCAGCCCTACCATTAGGCACAGTGAGGCAGTCACCTCAGGCAACTGATTTAGGGTGTCATGAAATTGCAGCAAATTTTTGTTTGTTTAATTTATTATGGTTACATTTTCATTCACAGAGAGGGGGAGAAGAATTTGTGAGATTTTTTTTTGGTGTTTGGTTCGTGGTTTGTATTTAGTGTGGAGCTGGACAAAGAACTTGAATTGCCCGGATAGAGTAAAGAAAACAGATCTCCACTGCTCCTGAAGAAGGTTAATTCCGAAACGCGTCGAGCTTACAATAAATCTACTCAGCACCAGAGCAAAAATAAGATAGCCAACCTAAGGTATTAGGTACTATGTGCTAGGGGCATTGTCTGGTCCACCTCAAACACCAAATCTGTCTGGATTGTAAGTAGCTTTGTGAAGGCATTTTTGCTTGGAAAAGGGGGAGGCTTGTACTCAAATAAACAAATATTGGCTAAAGATTTCAAAACATTTGACTGATTTAATTTAGACAAACTCTTCTCAATGGCCTGCTACAGTAAATGAGTGACAGCTCCAGGTTTAAATATGACAGCCTGAGACACTCAGTTGTTCATTCCTTCTTTGTTTCATTTGGACCAGTGTGTGTTATAACAGTAAGTGAAGTATATATGGACATTGATCATTATTGTTCATTTCACAATGTAGCACCAATGCAGAGGGACAAGAAGCAGTGGGGGGGGGAGTGGTATAATGTCACAAGGCAATCCCTGGTACGGAATGTTCCAAAGGGCTTTCCTTTTAGCCACCCGACTGCTGTTTGGAGTAGTGAGGATCAGGACAGGAATTGTCGCCATAAAACATTAATTATTTTTTATAAAGTAATGTCTATTCATTTCAATGGGTCCTTTTGAAGTATGACTTGCTTGAATACAACCCTAATTTCCTAATGCCCCTGCCCTTTGTTGACATTTATCTGACGGAGCATACAGCTTTGCTAGTCAGCATTTCTGTGCGCATATAGAAGAAGTAGACCTGAAGCGACTTGTAGCCCTGCCATGAGTCCATTAATAATTAAAGTAAATGCACACTAACCAGATGTGCATCCAATTGTAGTTATTTAAACCTAGAGGTTTGAGTGACACGTGGGTATAGGGTAACAGGGCACATGAAAGCAAGCTTATTTCAAGAGGAAAACAGTATGCTTTAGCGAATAACCAGCCTTAAACACCATTAGGAAGGACCACTTGTGTGAATGGTGTATGCATTTGTGTGCATACTTACAACTCTCATTAAGTACAACAGTCCACAAAGTGACTTACTTTACTGACTTGCTGGGAGACCTTCTTTGCGTGTTCTATGTCTCTTGCTTTTTCATCAACATGACAGTCAGTCTTAGCCAGGTCACCACCCATGCGGTATTTGACCTACAGTAACAACATACACAGAATGGTGAACCCACAGTAATATCTATATCTATATAATTTGTGTCATACTTGCAAAAGAGGGACTCTGGTGACCCACAGGGGGGCAGGGGGCAGCTCTGGAGACCCACTAGGGAACTCTGGTGACCCACAAAGGGGAAGAGGGTGGGCTCTGGTGACCCACAGGGGAAAGGGGAGGGCTGTGGCAACCCATGGGGGGGAAGGGGACAGCTTTGGTGATGGTAGGTGGGGTTGATGAGTGAAGAGAGAAGGGACAGCAGCCCCATGTGTGTGTATGTGTGTGTGTGTGTTACAATAATTCTTATGATTTTTTTTAAAAGACCAACATTTTATCTCAACACTTGGTTGGATCCAAAGAAGTGTAAATTACAGAAGTTCATACATTAGCATGCGCTGTACACTTAACGCAACACATTCAGAGGAACACAATACATTATTCAGCCCATAGTATGTATCTAAATATGGTGCATTTAGACATGTAGTCCAAAGATGCTGTCTTGGAGAGAAATCTATACAAAGACAGTTACAAACAAAATAAAATTTCAACAAAATAACCAACTTTATTTTTTACGAAAAGATGGCATGCAATCTTAGCTGAAATTCCAAGCACACTTTCTAGCAAGTATTCCTGTTGAAGTCAAATGGAACTTACTTCCAAATATAGATTAGGATTAGTCTGTTATCTGCATTTTAAAAAAAAATCCAACTCTGAAAAAATTCTGAATTTTTAAAACCTAGGTCTGATTTTGATACACGCCATAATAATAACCAACAGCCAAGTTAAGTGAGATCACAGGAAGTTGTGGGATGTCTTTGCTGAGCAAGCACTACCTTATAAACACAACAATTCAGACTAGTGAGAAAACGTAGTTTGTGATACATTGATTCAGCTCCATACTTTATTCTGCATTTTCCCATTTGACCTAGCCAAGGATTCAATACATCCCCAATCAGGGCCAGCACCAGAAGGTGGCCAGGTTGGGCTCCTCCTTAGAGTGGGAGGGTGGCATTCCCATTCCATGATCCACAGCAGCATTGGGTCCTGCAACCCGACCCTGGATTGTTGAGAGGGAGCTCCCAGTCACCCCCCAATGCAGACAGCGCAGGCTTCAATTAGCCCGCACACATGCCCCACCTACTTCTCCCATCAGTGTGAATACTGTGCATGCATGTTTGCCATCACTCAAGGTGGTGGCGGAGACTTCCCTTGAAGCATCTTGGTTGATGGCAGGCAGGCATGCTATGCACACATGTCATTCACACAACCCAAGAGGTAGGTGCGGCAAGCAGGCGAGCTTATTAGCCCCGCACCGTCTGTTTGAGGGGGGTTGGGCTATGGTGCCATGGGCCAAGGGCAGGCTGGTTCCCAAGGGTCTAGTCATGCCAGGCACTAGCCCTGTTCTCAATTCACATATATGTGTGTGCAAAAACACAGCTGTAGAGTTGGAATGGATCTCAAAGGGCATCTAACCCAGCTCCAACTGTTTGCTGATGTAGGAAATCCATTGCTAAGGCATCCGTGATAGGTGGCCATCCAAGCTCTGACTAAAACCTTTAACAAAGGTGAGCCCCACCTCCTTCTGAGGCAGTCTGGTTTGCTGTCAAACAGCTTATTCCATGGAACAGACTAGGTTGGATGGGTGCGCAAAAGTAGCTGGAAGGAGTGTGCATTCCTGTTTCAACCATCTATATTGTAAAGCCGCTGGAAATATCCACTTCCACCCACACCATGAAGTGAAAATGGGGACTCCATCAGAAATGCCCAGGTATGATTGTGTATCACAATGCAGGTGAGCATTTGTGTGCACATCAGCATCCAGCCTGGGTGCACAGTTTTTGATCCAGAAAAGGAATCCACTCATTCCTATATTAGATAAAGACACATGTATGGACATATCATATGGGGGGCACACACATGTGTATACACATACTACTCAAAAGCTAATATTCTTCCCTTCTTGACTCACAGGTATCTAGGAGTTCAGTCTGAATCCTACAATTTCCAGCCTGATGCTGAGTCTGCAGTTTGCTACGCCAAGAATCTTAGTAACATTTCTCCAAAGGCTCCAGATTGGCTTACCATAATATTATCTGTGTGGTTCCTGCCTCCCTGACTAGAATTAAAATAGCTTCATAGGGATATGGGTTCTTGCTTAACACCCTGACAATTCTGGTGCTTACCTCGCTGAGCTGGTCCTGGACTTTCTTGATTCTTCGCAATTCAGGGGTATCACTTGTGACTGCATATGGCTTTCCTTTCTCCTTCTCAAACTTCTCTTTGTACTTTTTCTGGAGGGAAGAATGTAACAAAATGAAGGTGGATACAACATGTCAATGGTAAGCATGGCTGTCAAGTTCTGATGATGTCCTCTGGAAATCCATGCATAAATGCCTTCACCTGAAGTTTCAAAGTGTTATTTATATTTACATTCTATGCAAACAGATATTGAGATAGGATACAAACTTCATGTGAGGAATAGTCAGAGGAGGCAACCTCTGTATTTTTGGCAGCCAATCTATTATCTAAGTAGTGGTCTGAGTGAAGTGAATTTTGACCATAGAGACTTCAGGCTGTATGGCAGGGATGGGGAACCTTAGCTCTCCAGATGTTTTTGGACTCACACTCCCGTCAGCTACAGCCAGCGTGGCCAATGGTCATCGATGATAGAAGTTGGAGTCCAACAACATCTGGAAGACCACAGGTTTCCCAACCCTGCTCTATGGTAAAGCCTCAAAATAGTGTTGATTGGACATTCCATATTAATATAGGAAGCTCATGCCAAGGTCAGAGTATCATCCATCTAGCCCAGTAGTGTCTACTTTGATTACCAGTAGCTCGCCAGAGAGTCTGACAGAGGTCTTTCTCATTATCTGCTTGCTACCTCATCCTTTCTAACTAGAGATACTGTGAACTGAACCTGGGACCTTCTGCTTGCAAATCATGGACGCTACCACTAAGCTATGGTTTTTCACCATATGAAACCCAAAGAAAGAGAAGGCATGGATGTATGGAATATCCCCAGTTTCTAAGACTTTTGAAAACAATTTAATTATTAATTATTTGATTTATATCCCACCCTTCCCCCCAGCAGAAGCCCAATTGTTCTTACAAATGAAACTGTGGGCAACTTTTTTATTACACCATGATTAAAAGGTCGTAAGGGGCACTGAAGATACGCTGTAAATGTACTCTGTGGGCCTGCAAGCTGCCAGTCAGAAGAAGAGTAGAAGACTTCTTTTTAATTAACTTTCTCATCTACCTCGTGGTCTACCACAAGTTCCCCGACATTGATGCACTGGGACGCCCTAGGGGTGGGGAGCCTACCTGAGTGACAAACAAGGAGGGTGGTCATGTGCAGACCGGAAGGAGACACCATAAGGAGGGTGGGAAGCCATGATATTAAGAGGCTGGGCGGCAGATCCTGGAAATGTGTATACGGAAGGCCATGCCAACTTAGGGGAACAAGGAATAGATGTATAATATCCATCCCATGTTCCGGGCCTGTCCATAACCAGAAGACTACTGGGGGAAGCAGGACTCCATCCAACCTTCATCTGCAGTTGTGTAACGCCAGGTCTGTGACCCAAAAAACATCGCTCATCCATGATGTGATCCTGGATGAGGCCGCAGACCTGGTATGTATTATGGAGACCTGGCTGGATGAGACCTCAGCTCCCACGCTTGGGGCCATGTGTCCAGCCGGTTTCCAATACGCACAGCAGCCGAGGGTTGGTAGGCGGGGAGGGGGAGTGGCAGTCATCTATCGAGAGTCCTTGGTTTTCGCCAGACCCCCTCTCCATGAGACCAAGTTTGTCAACTGCATGTACTGGAGGTTGGGCCCAAAGGGCAGTTTAGGGATTCTGCTTGTGTACCGCCCTCCCCGCTGCATAGCAGACTCCCTGACCGAGGTGCTTGAGGTGGTCGCGGGTGTACGGATGCTCTCCCCCAATCTCTTGGTTTTGGGAGACTTCAACGTGCACGCCGAGACCGTCCTCACTGGAGCCCCTCGAGATTTCATGGAAACCATGACTTCATGGGAACTGCACCTTAGTACTATAGGGCCCACCCATGTAGCCAGTCATGCTCTTGACCTTCTGTTTGCCTCAGGAGGGGAGGAAAGTGCTCTGAAAATAGGGGCTGTTTTCTCTTACCCTGTGTCATGGTCAGATCACTACCTGGTGAATATAGACCTCTCAATGCCACACACCCTCCGTAGGGGACAAGGACTTATTAGGATGGTCTGCCCCAGATGCCTGATGGATCCTATAGGATTCCTGAATGTGCTGGGAGACCTGGAGCCTGCTGAAGGACGCCCGGTTGACGCCCTGGTGATGGAATGGAATGGAGAGATCACTAGGGCTATAAACCGAGTGGCTCCGAAACGTCCTCTCCCCCTGAATAGAACTCAGACAGCACCCTGGTATTCACCACGGCTGCGGGGTCTGAGACAGGAGGTGAGACAACTAGAGCGCCGGTGGTGGAAATCTTGCTCTGAAGACGATCGGACACTGGTCAGAGCAGCAATAGCTGCCTACCAGGTGGCAACAAAGGCAATGAAGAGAGAATTCTTTGCTGCCTCTATTGCGTCCGCAGAGTGTTGTCCCACGAGGTTGTTCCAAGTGGTCCGAAGCCTGGTCGGTCCAGTTGGTCAGGAACCCATGGAATACTCTAAAGCCTCCTGTGACATATTTGCTAAACACTTTGCCGA
Organism: Rhineura floridana; assembly: GCF_030035675.1. NCBI lineage: Eukaryota > Metazoa > Chordata > Lepidosauria > Squamata > Rhineuridae > Rhineura > Rhineura floridana. Next base: position 59,339,346 of record NC_084481.1, on the reverse strand, counting down.
TAAAATCGAGCGCCTGAAAAGCATGATTCCGTGCGCTGTGGATACAGGAAGTGAGCTAGAGTCGGCCGGTTGCATTCTGGTCCGTTGGGATCGATTTCAGCCTCTTCCCTCTGAGGAAGTGGACAAGGTGCTCTCTACAGTGAAGCCAACCACTTGTCTTCTAGATCCTTGCCCATCATGGCTCATTATGAACTGTAAAGAGAGGCTGAGCGAAAGGATCATGGCAGTGGTAAATGCATCCTTGGAAGAGGGTGCAATGCCATCAGCCCTCAAGGAGGCAATAATAAATCCCATCTTGAAAAAGTCCTCCTTGGATCCTCAAGACCCAAACAACTTCCGCCCAGTCTCTAACTTACCATTCTTGGGCAAGGTGATTGAACGAGTGGTGGCCAAACAGTTGCAGACACACTTGGATGAAGCAAATTATTTGGATCCATTCCAATCAGGCTTCAGGACTGGACATGGAACTGAAACAGCCTTGGTCGCCTTGGTGGATGATATGAGGAGGGCATTGGATAGGGGAGAACATACCCTCCTCGTCCTCCTGGATCTCTCAGCGGCTTTTGATACCGTCAACCACGGTATCTTTTTAGATCGCCTGGAGGGATTAAGAATAGGGGGCACCGTTTTACGGTGGCTTCGTTCCTATCTCTCTGTCAGGCACCAATGGGTGGCATTGGGGGGTGAGGTTTCAGACCCTTGGCCTCTCAATTGTGGAGTGCCACAGGACTCTATCCTCTCCCCCATGCTATTCAACATCTATGTAAAGCCACTGGGGGCCATCATCAGGAGAATTGGGCTGCAGTGTCACCAATATGTGGATGACACTCAGCTCTATCTCTCGTTTAAGTCCTCACCAAGGTTGGCTGTGGATACCATGTCCAAGTGCCTAGAATCCGTTAGTGAATGGATGGGAAGGAATAGGCTGAAGCTTAACCCTGACAAGACCGAGGTGTTGCTTGTGGGAGACAAGAGTAAGTTGGGAGATATAGACCTGGTGATTAATGGAGTAAAATTGCCCCTGAAAGACCAGGTCCGTAGCCTCGGGGTCATTCTCGACTCCCAACTGTCCATGGAGGCTCAGGTTTTGGCAGTGGGTCAGGCAGCTTGGTATAAACTTCATTTGATATGGAAGCTGCGACCCTACCTTCCTGTTCATTTGCTCCCATGAGTAGTACATGCCCTGGTCTCCTCTCGCTTAGACTACTGTAATGCGCTCTACGTGGGGCTGCCCTTGAAAACGATCCGGAAACTACAGCTGATACAAAATGCGGTGGCACGTTTAATTAGTAACTGCCGTCGCCGTGATCACATCACGCCAGCGTTAGTAGATCTACACTGGTTACCAGTTGTTTACCGGGCCCAATTCAAGGTGCTGGTACTGACCTTTAAAGCCCTATACGGTGTCGGCCCAGTTTATCTGAAGGAGCGCCTCCAGCATCACCAATTAGGCCACCTAACAAGATCAGCCACACAGGACCTCCTCTCGGTCCCACCAGCCAAAACAGCTAGGCTGGTGTGGACCAGAGAGAGGGCATTTTCGATTGTGGCCCCCACCCTCTGGAACTCCCTTCCTTTCGATCTTCGCCATGCCCCCTCCTTGATAGGCTTTCGCCGAGCCTTAAAGACCTAGCTATTCAGGCAGGCCTATGGGAAATCTGGGGTATGTTAGTTTTTAATTACCTGAAAGAGGTGTTTAGTTTTTTAAATATTAGTATGTTTGTATTGGTTTTATACTGGATTTTATTGTACATGTAAGTCGCCTAGAGTGGCCATTAATTCGGCCAGATAGGCGACTCACAAATAAAATTTTATTATTATTATTATTAATGTGTATTTGTCTTATATATTGATAGCAAGCTCATTCACTGAGTACCAATCCTTATGTTTTTCTTATTTATTTAAGAGCATTTATAGTCCACCCATCAACCAGAGATCTCAGGGCAAGTTAAAGAATTTTAAAACAACAATAATAGATCCAGATTAAATAAATAAGAGCAGGTAAAAAACACAAACATAAAACCAAGCAGCAGACTAATATCCCCAAAATGCCCAGGCAAATAAACCAGTTTAACTTTGTGCCAAAATATTGAAGTGTTGGCTCTTGGCATATTTCCAGGAGAAGGCCATTCCACAACTGGCGTGTCACCACAAAGAAGGCCCTAAATACCACCATCCATATACATGAAGAGGGTATTAGCAGGTTTGGAGGAACACTGATGTTTGCAGAAATACAAAAAGAAGTATAAAACCCTAAGGGGGAGGGTTGCCCAATGAGGAATATCCACGCTCAGTGGTCACATAATGCTGAATGTCTGTTCATGGGAGGGAGGGAAACCTGGGAGAGGTGGAGTAGAATAGAGTATTCTAGAAGAGAGCATGGCTGGTTAGAACCCTGAACAGAAGTACTCTTCATGCAGGTCCCACTTGTCATATTTATATCTTACTCTTAGATAGGGTTCCCAGTGGTCTTGTATCCAAAGGACAGAAGCTTAAGCAATTCTGTAGCATCAGGTACTCCCAGGTCCTTCAACAAGCCTGATTAAAAACATATAACTAACCCACAATTCCCATGCTGTTATAATTATTGAGCATTGAAGCTTGATATTCACTAGCATAGCTGAACAAAGCACTGGATCATATTGTCCCAGTACACACATGCAGATAAGAGCCCTGCTGGATCAGGCCAATGGCCTATCTAACCCAGCATCCAGCACTCACAGTGGCCAGCCAGATGCCCTCGGGAAGCCCACAATCAGGGCCCTGTCCCCTCCTGCGGTTTCCAGCAATTGGTATTCAGAAGCATACTGCCTTTGAGAGTGGAGGTAGAACTTAGCCATCATGGTTAATAGCCACTGATAGCCTTATACGCCATGAATTTGTCTAAACCTCTTTTAAAGCCTTCATTTCCACCTACTGATTATGTGGGCCATCTTCCTGAAAAAGTAAGCATATAAGTAGTTCTGGGGCTATGCGGAAGAGAGTTTCTATTCCATTACAGAGGAAAATGTGTCATGAAAAGCCACTGGGCAGTGAACTGGGTGAGTGGGCATATTTGATTACATGTAATTATAATGGTAGAGAAGGATTGTAATAGGCCAGCCCAGATATTGGTTGAAAATGTGCATAAAATGTGCTGAAATCATGTACCTTTGGTTATATTTGCTTATATTGCTTAGCTTATAGCTTTTTAATGCATAAGTTACATAGAGGAAAAATGTTCTCCTTTTAAAAATGGGCTTCTTTCAGCCCTCCCTTCTGAACAAAGCAGTGTTTTACTGTGAAGCAGAGTACAAAGTGATAAAGTTTTGGCAGTCAACCAAAACTCTGGGTGTATTAACAAGGAAGTTCCTTACATGGTGGAGGTAAGCTAACAAGTTGAGGATAGAAGTTCCATGAGGAGTGTCTGGTTAACGACCTGAAGAGCCTTAAAAAGTTGCATACAGAGGTGCAGTAAATGGGTGGCAGCAAATAAGGCCATGGGAACAAGCCCTTTCCTTTGATGAGAAAGTGTATAAAAAGCCAGGCTTTATAGTACTCATGACCCTCCACTCTGCCTGGAGTGACGGTTGAAGAAAGCAGGAGAACCATCCATCTATTCTATCCATGACATCGGATGGGTGATGTATCATGACATGTATTTCCATGTCCTTTGTAACTTTGGCTCTGCAGTATGACTTAGTTTAACTCAGTCTTCATTTATCGTAACTTATTTTAAGTAAGATGTGCCTTCAAAGTCTTGTACTTGTAAATGGATATCCAGCAATTTCTTTCTTGCTGACATGTATTCCTATTTTTCTGTTTCTGCAATGTTGGCTAAGGCCACCTAGAATGCATTTTATTAGTTGTAGTATGAATGTGTGGTGTAGTGGTTAGAGTGTTGGACTACGACCTGGGAGACCAGGGTTCGAATTCCCACACAGCCATGAAGCTGACTGGGTGACCTTGAGCCAGTCACTGCCTCTCAGCCTCAGAGGAAGCCAATGGTAAACCACCTTTGAATACCACTTACCATGAAAATCCTATTCATAGGGTCGCCATAAGTCGGAATCGACTTGAAGGCAGTCCAGAATGAATGATATGAATAAATAGCATATATTATGAAGATTGTTCTGCTGTCTGAAGTCTGACTCCCAAATAGAAAATTTCTGGAACCTCCCAAGACTCAAGAAATTTTGAGTGGGGTGTCCTCTATCCTCCGCCTGCATTTGATGACTCCTGTTGATAACCTGTGAGCTTAGGTGAACTAACATTCAACCTACAAGGACTCTATGTAGATATGGAGGAAGGGAGAACACAACAACCCCCGACCCTGTGCATTCAAAAGAATGGGGCCAGCCCTGCCAGTATCATGAGCAGGATGGCAGTCATTAGAGACAGGGCCTTCCTTGTGGTGACTCCATCCCTGTGGAACCCCCTCCTGTGGGGTGTGATTTAAGCTCTCTGTTGGTTTTAAGCAGGCCTTAAAGACCTTGTTATTCCAATTTGCTTTTAAATGAATAAGTCTGTTAGTCTCTAATTTTATATTTGCTGCTTTTTATTTATAGTAGTATGTCAGATGGTTAGTGTTTATCTTATGTAAAAATTAATTGTTTTTATTATTTTAACTGTGAACTGCTTTTGGTGCTGAAAGGTAGTATAAAAGTACTCTATGTAAATATAAACAGAAATTCACAGAGCAGGGAACTGGGGGAAGAAAACCTAGACTATTGTGTGATCTATCATCATTCTACTTTCTAGCCCATTTAAGATTGCTAACCAACCAGTATCTTACCAAGCAATCAGTAAATATCATTTTCCACCAATTATCCAGTATTTGGAACTGAAAATCCTGTAAACAAATTCTGCTGGGTTCTGACTATGATCCATTAGATTTTATCAGGTTTATTTATTTATTTATTGAATTTATTAGTCGCCCAACTGGCTGGCTGTCCACCCACTCTGGACGACGTACAAAATAGGCATACAATACCTAGACATTAAAAATCTAAAAACAATGAAGATAAAATCTAGCCCACCCCAAAAGCCTGCCTGAAGAGCCAGGTCTTCAAGGCCCAGCAGAAACTCATCATGGAAGGGGCATGGCAGAGATCATTTGGGAGGGAGTTCCACAGGGTGGGGGCCACAACTAAAAAGCCCTCTCTGCTGAAAGCTTACCAAATTCTACCCTAGCTCTACTCTAACCATTTTGCCATGCCTACTACATCTATGATGAATTAGATTCTAACCTGCCTTCCAGACTCTGAAATGAGATTTCTCAGGTTGTGCCCCAAATCACAATCTGTTCTGCCTTAACTCCCACTTCTGGGGCCAATATATTATTGAAATTAAAAGTGAACAATCCTAAGCATATTTGTTTCTTCTTCACTCTTATATGTACTCCTCTTCAGGGTACAATCAAAAGAAAGGACTGGGGGGTGGGGTGGGGGAAAACATCCTCTTCCAAAATTGGAGAGATGGTCTTCATACTTTTCCAAATGGAATGTTGCTGATTTCTGACTCCTAGAGCAGTCACACACACTAGCAAACACATTTTAAAATGTTCAGACTGAATCCTGAGAGGGAACACAGATCCCTCATTCAAGCCTGAGGAACAGCCATCCTGACAGGGAAAAGGATTTCCCCAAAATAATTTTTAAGAAGAGCTTTCTCTGAAGTAAATTAAGCTTCGCTGTGAAAGAAATGACTTAGACTATGGCCTGAGTGGGGAAAGATGATAAATTAGGAGAACTCTCTAAGAATATTTGAACTGAATTTGGGGTGCCCCTGATGAGGTCACAGAGTCAGCTTTGATGCTTTCAGATGGACTAGCTCTGTGGAGAATAGGACCGGCTCTTCCCTACCTCCTAGAGATGTGAAGGCCTGGGGAAAAATGGAAGAATTGGGAGGGGGGATAGGGGGAATTTATTTTCTGGGTTTTTTTCTGAAAAACTGGAAATAACCCAAGGTTTTTCCCTATTTTGTTCTGAATTTTTCTGGGTTTTTTCCTGGGCCTTTACATCTCTGCTCCCTCCACACTCTTAGAGAGGACAAATCATTGTTACCAATCTTTGCTGCCTTGAAAGTGACAAATGAATGTCATTTGTAATGTTGCCAGCTATTATATTCATTTAAAAAGGTCTCTAATTTAATATTAAACTGAGATATAAAAACACCAACAAATTCCAAGGTACAACACAAATATAAAAATTCTAAAAACAGCAACTTAGCCATATATCTTACCCATATGGGGTTCAATGACTTTGAACTGGAGAAATTACAAACAGCTTTTGACTTACATCACTGAAGAGCTTTTGCATTTTTGAACTGTGACTCAGGTATGGTGTCAGAAACTTTGATGTATCCACTTTTTTCCGTACAACCTTTTTTCTGACAGGAGGAGAGGCCTTGTGAGCGGTGCCCTCGGTTCCGGTAGTATGAGCTGTGGGGGTTGTCGTATAAGAGGGAGAGGCCTTGCGAGCGCTGCCTCTGGTTTCAGTAGCATAGTCTGTCGTTACCGTATAAGAAGGGGAGGCCTTGTGAGCGGTGCCCCTGGTTTCAGTAGTATGCTTTGTGGTGGTTAACTTATAAGGAGCTGATCCAGTAGTATATGTTGTCTCAGTGATCTCCATAATTGTCTGGAAACGTGCAAAAGTATTACAGGTTTTAATTGCCACCTTAACATAGCTGCAGAACCTTTTGTCTCCTCTTCCTTTTTTAAAAGGTTTTTATTGTATACAGTGACATGGTTGGCATGTCACATTAAGCCATCATTAAAATAAACCATGGTTTAATGTGAACAAGCAGCATGTTCGTTCATGCTGCTGAAATCACAGGCACTTCACTCTTCTCCCATCCCACTCCTGCAGCTGCTATGCTGCTGGGAAACAAGACATGGTCTGGCTCTTGGTTTACCACTAGTGATTTGTTTGGGACAAACAAACCGTGAGCCCAAGTTCAGGCAACACAAGCCTGGCCGTGGCTTGTTTTCCTGCAGCACAGCAGGAGCAGAAGAGGAGTGCAGCAACCATGATTCCATATTTTAACTATGATTAAAAAAAAGTTATACCATATTTTAACTATGGTTTAATGTGGTATGCGAACCAGGGCACTGTTTTGCATTGCAAAATCAGTGCAACCTAAATACAAATGAGTTTGTTCAGACATAGTCTCAAATGACTTTCAGACCTGTAAAAAAATAGCACCCCAACAATTGATTATACTGACAGCTATTTGCACAGTTTCCTCCCGAAAAATAATTTCATATGCCCTGTGCAGTGGTTGAAAGGACTTATACAATGGCACAGTTGGAATAAGCCTTGTAAACAGCTTTCCTCACCATAAACAGTGCTGGGCTGAAAAAAACCTCACACTGCAATAGGATCTTTTTGTTTGTTTGTTTGTTTGAAGTGGGCAGGGGGGTATCTGTGGGAAACAGATACTTGGGATAGTGTGGCCATGTATCCTACTTTTACAGAGAACAGTCTTTGATTGGAAGGCATGACAGAAGACAGTTCTGTATCTGAAGGGCTGTCTAGTCCAAGTCTGGTCTAAAGAAAAAAACATAAAGAAGGGAGAGCCTTAATGTGGCTCATCTACAGTTGGCACCTGGACAGATTAACTGGCCACAGTATTCCCTGCAATGGTAAGATGATTTTTTTTCTATTGAAATTATAGTAATTATTCTTCAGTTCACATCTATACATATTAATTAGCATTTTATGCAATTTAGGTAAGTTATGCAAATAGATATTCTCTTTTGTCCTATGTTTTGGTGATTCATTTGATGTGCAAGTGACCACCATAACTTGATAGTTTAGTTGCACTATCAGAATGACTCTTATGGCTTGCCACAGCTACAGCTACTATTTTTATAAGGTGATTCCTGTTCTCTTAGAAGCTGCAGAATGTATCACCATGATTGCAGAGGTCACAACTCAAAGTTTCAGAGGTATCCATGAATATTTCAGTTCACATTCTCTGTGTGAATGTGTCATGGGGAACATCATATAGAGACAAATTTGAGATCAGCAAAGCCTTGGTGAGGGACAAGAGGAAGATATGAACTACCTTGGTCCCCCAAAATAAGCTCCCCTTCCATTTGAGGAATGCCCTGTGAGCTTATTATATTAACATGACACACACCATCCAAGTTGTTTATGTGAGATTCAAATGGTTGTCTGATTTCTAAATAAAGATTTCTGATTATTCACAAGTGGGGTTGGATTTCACAAGAGTTTGTCATACCATCATTGCACAGAGAGAACTTGACATCAGGAGGAATTTTGAGTGTGGATCAATGATGGAGCAGGTTCAGAGGATAGAAACGCTCTTAAAACTATTTTAGTTTGGCATAACCTTTAATAAAATTAAAGTTAGTGAGATTACACCAGAGTACATGATCAGGGAATCACTGCACAGGAATCATCAGTGTCCCTGCAAGAAGTATATGAGAATGTCTTTTTTTTATGTATGCTATAAGGCTAACATTACTTCATAAAACTGAAGTAACATATAAACAACTTGAAAGTGATGAATATACAGTAAACAAAAATATCTCAACTTCTTTTTACTTTACACTGATACTCGTGTTTCAGACATTCTAAGATTCTAATTTCAAATGATACTAAAATAAATATCAGAAATAAAATTATTTTAAATATAACATTACAGGTTTTATATTTTTTATAAAATAAACATTGTATTTATTCTAAAAGCTACAACCCACCACATAATACAAAACCTCAGTGCAGCTAGCACAAATTATAAAAACATGTCTGCATTAGAAGAACATCTCACCTTGAGATTTTTTTAAGGATTTTTTAAACAGTTAATGAATAACATTCTTGCATTCTTAAGCATTAGGTAAGGGTGGAAATTATTGTGTATATTAGCTTGTTTTCTGTGGTTTTTATTTTGTAGGTCCTATTTTACTCACAGAACCAAAAAAAATGGAAGTAACATATCCAGGGGTGTGGTCATCCAGGTTCTCAGAAGGACTTAGACACCTTACTGTTTTGGGAGTAGGGTCCCAACAGGGTCCCTATGTCTCCAACATCCTATGAGCCAATCAGCATGAAAGGGGTGTTAGCCAATCAGAAGAGTCTTCTAACATGCTTCCTTCTCCTTTTTTTGCTGATTGGAGCCAATCAGAATGAAAGGAGTTGTGTCAGTCACTGACAAGAATATTCTCAGTAGCTAACACTACTGGGAGAAGGCATTAACAAGGGATCTAATGCTCAACCCTGCAGCAAAAAAGGGTGGTGGTGGCTGTGACTATTATGAAGGGAACCTGCACTTCTGAATTTGACACTGCACTACTGAATATATCACCCAAGCACTGAATAGATACTTCATCTTGGAATGGTTTGAAAGAGAAATATACAAAGAAGTGCTAAATCAAAATTTCAGATTTCTGAAGTAATTTCATGAAGATGTCATGTCACATAAACAAGAAACTAAAGATAGGAACATAACATCAGAGCATACACACTGAAAATGAATGACACTATACAATGAATGGAAACTGAATTAATGTGCATGGACATAAACATCTGTAAGAAGAAAATTTCTGCAGGTCTTACTTTGATTATATTTTGGTCCTGTTTTTTAAATGTCAGTAGCACTGTTCACACCACTATGTTTAAACTGAAGCCCAGCTATCAAGATATCAACATCAGAGGTATAGTCATATGCACAAATACAATTGTGTGCCACCCATAACCACCAAGCCCATGAAAGATTACCTACTGATTTTGTTGGGATGCAGATTGTACTCTAAATCTGCACCCATCCAAAGGGAAGCAAACAGTTATTAAAACAAACTAATCTAATAATTTACAAAGCAGAAGCAAAAGAGTAAGAGGCAATTAGAGCCCTTTGCAAATTAAAGCTGTCCACACAGCCTCAGTGGAGAAAACTACTTCTCGGAATACCATGTTAATACTGTGTTAATAATAAAATTGTATTTCTTGATTATGTCATTTGTCACACAGTTCTATCAGTTACAGATAGAACTAGTAGATTAATATGTGAGTAAAGAACACACATAAAATGCTGGAAAATTATAAAAAATTCACAACATAAGGGGCTTGTGCATAAAACAGAGGCTTTTACCTCATCCGGTTGATCCTCGTCAATGACCTCCTCTTCAATGTAGTACTATAAACAAAGGAGAGATCTTGTTATTTTTCACAAGATCATTCATAATGAGACACATGTTTTCTTTTGACTTAAAGAATGAAAAGTAGGCTTGAAGAAAAATATTGGTGGCATAAGTGTTCCCTGCTGGAAAATTCTTGAAATCCCCACCAATACAGAAACATATAAAGATTTACGGACATTTGTTCCACTGCAACAAAAAACAATTCATGAACACAAAAAGGTCTTCAAGGGCAGATCACCCTTAACTAGGGATGGGCATATCTATCAATTTTGGTTGATAGTTTCCATTTCTCATTTTTTTCCTATCTTAAATTCAGATCTTCACATTTCTGCATCAGTTTGCAATTTTCCCTAATATACACATTTTTCAAAGCCATTGCCCCTGACATCATCATCATCATAATTGTTATTAGAAGTATTAGTATTAGTATTAATAATAATAATAATAATAATAATAATAATAATAATAATAATAATAATAATAATAATAAATTGTATCCTGCCATTCCTCCCAGTAGGAACCCTTTGCATATTTGCATGGTATTTTCACCAATATATGGATTTTACCTCTATATATGCATTTTTGTATGTAGTACTTGGCTGGAGAACTTCATTACAAAAATCAGAGAAGGGCATATTTCAAAGGACAGTCATCATTTGGGTCACATATTGTTTCAGGAAGTGCAAATTAGGTAGAGTCATCTTTATGTGGGAACTGAATCCCATTCCTCCCTCCATCCCTACTGTCAACACATGCACAAGAGGCTGCAACAAGGGTGAAATACTTTGTATCCATGTAATACTTTGTATTATGTTGTAGATGCTGTACTAACTGAGTCCAATTGAAGGATGTAAGACTGTAACCTCTAGCTGCACTTGTGGAGTTTCCTACACACATACACTCAATTGAAGCTCCATTTCCCCAGGGGTACCATTTTAGGTCTTGGGGAGAGGAAGGCATGATTAAAAAAATCAGATGTCAGCTCTTAGATGTAGTCAGGAAAAAAATGCAAAAAGCAGCACATTTGAAGAGGATAGGGCACTTCCAGACAGCTGCTATTTTGAGGCGAGAATCAATCACATGTTGGAAAATTCAGGTTGCACACTTAAAGTTGATTTAGAGCTCTTGTGCAACAAACTCACTCCCCATCGAACTTTTTGCAATAAAAAAGTGATGGGAAAATGCATTGTAAACTGTAAGATAACATTTGTTTGATACAACACCATCTAACCTCCCCACAAACAAAAAAGAATGAATGCTCAGTAAATAGCTGATTTCTAATCTCCCTGCAAACCAATCAGGATAAATTCTCAAAAAAACTTTCATCTGGAAGTAATCATAAGTGCTTCTGAGGAATAATTGTGTGTGCCCAAAAGTTCTTTTTTCTACATGTTGTGAACTAGTCTCATCAATACTCCATGAAGCGTCCATATCACAAATGACTGTATCAGGGCTGAACTGAGTTTCCATAAGGATTAGTGACTCATATTGCATGTGGACCAACTCCAGACTTGGGAAGATTCCAGTTGCCATCCAGAAATAAAAAAGGGATGAGGTGGAACTGGTATTGGGACTTGCCTATTCCACTTCCACTGTTTCCTTAAAATGACCCTCTGACAAAACCAATTGCTGGCCAAATCTGGAAACAGCAGGAACATTTTATTCTGTTGTTCATATAGCAGTCAAGAAAGAATCAAGCCTTGCCCTGAATAACTGGAGTATTACACCCTTTTTGCATGGCCTTAATAAAAGAGAACCAAGTCCTCCAGAAACTTGTTAACCTATACAAATCTAATTACATGTTCTAGGCAAACCCCATGGAAATGATCCCAGTCATAAAATGCCCAAATTCCTTCAGTACTATCTGTATGTAATTATTCCTGCTGACAGGCTACCCTAACACTGTGGGACAAATCAGCTAGCCAAAAACTACTCAGAGCTTACCCAGGGCAAATTATACAGATGCAAACTCTTGTTCATGTGAACAGCTCTCTGGTCAGCATTTCCCTACAAATTCCATAGCACCAGCATAGAATATGAGACTAGTTTGCGGGTAGATTCCCACAAATATGACTAATCAAATATGACCAAAATTGTATAAAGATCTGAAAGACCCAGAAACACTGTACTGAAACATGTTTTTGTCTGCAGCGTAGGACTTAATTTACTTTTATTGTCTTAAGGGTTGCTGATTTATAATTTCTGTGTTATTATATAAAATCCCATTTGTATACATATAGCTGATTTTCATTGTCTGGGCCTGTTCTAAAAGATGTTTCAAAATTATTTCCCCAAACATATTCACAACATATTAGGAGAAAACCTATCACTAATATCAGTAGCAATCAGCATCTGATCCTAATTTTCACAGACTTTTGAGCATCATTAATCAACATCTCCACAGTGCATTTCAGTTTCAAACTACACTCATTATCATAAGACTGAGAAATCATCAAGAATTATCACACATATATGTTAGAAGTTATTCAATATCACTTAGTGCATAATGTATTCTGAGGAAAACTGAGGCATATCTGATGTGTATGTATGTATATATGTTCATATGTAGGTATGTATGTGACTGTCAGAAAGATTGTGAGAAACTATGTGTGTGCCACCATAGAAGCACAACCATGCATTTTTCTTCATGGCCTATTGACCAACTTCAAATTGGCACTATCGGCTCTTTACCAAAAAGAACGATTTCCTACCTCTGACGTATGGTTTTTCTGTATGCACTAGTACATACAGACATCCAGGCTATTTAAGAGTCATCCATTACATGCCTTTGGATTTTGGCTCCTTATGAGCAAATGCTTCATTGCTCAGCAACATGTTAAATTTATTTCTGAACATAAATCTGTTTAATCCAGAGTTAAGAACATGAGAGAAATGTATAACTGGCAATCAATGATGAAGACCAGAGCTATTTTTACTGTTTCAGGAAAGGGTTATGTAGCTTAAACTAACAGTGGATTCAGTTGTTTCCATCTTATTTATAATGTTTTACTCAGAGCTTGGAAAAGTTACTTTTTAAAACTACAACTCCCATCAGCCCCACCCAGCATGGCCACTGGATTGGGTTGTTGGGAGTTCTAGTTCAAAAAAATAACTTTTCCAAGCTCTGGTTTTACTCTAGCTATGCATATCCCAAGAAAGATGTGAAAAGACAGACAGGCATCTGGAGAAACAAGCCCACATGGGCATGAATCAAAGTAAATTAAAAATGACACTGTGAAATATAAAATTATTATCAGTCTAATGAGAAACAGACAGAGACGACAGAACAGGCATGAATACCAGACATATATGACATGGTAGGTATGAATACGTGGGGGGGGGGACACCTCTTGGCACCACAATCAAACAAAATATTTTGGTTGGAAAAAAGATCCCCTTGATTGTGACATTTGTCATCAATAGCACAGAATTCAACCCATGATTGTCTCCTGCCTTCCCACTGTTGGTGAGAAAAGGTACCTGCAATGTAGGTAGTGGCCATGCTTGGTAGTAGCCATATTCATATTCCATTAAACAACATTCAGTCAAATCCACACAGGAAGCTGCCTTATACTGAGTAATGTCATCAGTTCATCTAACTCGGTTATTGTCAACACTGACTGGCAGTGGCTTTTCAGGGTTTCAGACAGGAGTATTTTCCTGCCCTACCTGTATATGTAAGGTACAGAACCTAGGTTCTTTCACATGCAGAATACATGCTCTACCAAACACATCCACTTAGACAACTCATTTATTACAATGAGTTTGCATAAGAATGTGGTTTGGAACTCATGGCTGGGAATTGATAAAAGCTACATAGAGATCCAGGAAACCCTTAAAAGAGAGCCACAGTTCTGCTGCCTATGGACAAACAGCCATGGCCAAACTGGATTGCCGTAAAGGCAGTGGTGACCTTAATGTCCCATTTATTCATTCATCATCATCATCTACATAGTACTTTTCCAAATATATAACTCAGTTTGAAGGGTAAATGTAGGTGAGGGAATAAAGATGGACATCGCTGCCATCTATTTCGGCTTACACTTTGGCAACTCACTTTGCTGGAAGTACCCTCCAGCTACAAGAGGTCAGTCATACAGATTATGTCTATTTCTATAACCGGCCAGTCAGGAACCTGGAGACAGTGACATTTTAGACGTAATAGTCTCAGGTTCTTGACGTCTGAGCAATAAAGTCACATTTCATAAGACAAAGAACGTAATGAATCAAACATTTTAGGTCTTACCTCCACAACCTCATCATAGTCTTCTTCTTCCGCCATCTTTACAGAGTGTTTTCTTCTCTGTCTCTCACCCACTCTCTGGCCACAAAACAGGTGAAAAATGAACATCAGCCCAATGAATTCAGTACTACACTATATTGGCAGTCAAAGGGTGGCATTCATTGCTAGTTCTACTTAGAGTAGACCCAGTGAATTTAATAGACATGACTAACTTTAGGTCTGTTTATTTCAATGGGTCTCCTCTGAGTAGGACTTAGCTGAATGCAACCCAGTATATCATTCAAATTATTTTTCTACTTATTATTTTTGAACTATGCAACTATGAATGGTTCTTATTTCCAAAAATAAAGGAACATAATTTATTTTGAAGTTTAGACATCTGATTACCATTAGCCCTTCTTTCTATATCATTTGTAATTTTCTTCGCCATAGCAATAGCTCATATTCTGGACCAGGGCTGGGCAGAAGATAGGTCTCTGGATGATTTGTAATAGATCGGCAACACTTTCTGACACCCAATTGTTTAACAATAGCAATAACAAAAAAAGCTTTTCCTCCTAAATTAGGCCGCTGAAATGAAGAAAGCTAACCAGGAGGGGGCTTCTGTGTGGACTATGAACTCAGTTCAGTTTTGGTACTGAAAGCAAATTCCTAGGCTCAGAATGTTCACTCCGTTCTTTCATTCAAACAATGTCTTTTGCGCTTGGCTCTGGTTGATGGATCTTGGGATCTAGTTAAAAAAATAGATCTTGCATGACTGAATGCCCATCAATTTTTAATTGTTGAAACACTGCTCTCCTTCCATACTTCAGCCAAGCATATTTTGATGCTACTAAATAGAATAATACCAGTTACGTTTCGCTTTTTGCCCTATTTGGGTGTTCAAGCAGCATGTGGGGGAAGACGGGTGTAGATGGAGTAGGGGGACGTACACTCCAGCCCCAGTGCCCCCATCTTGGACACCTTCCCTCAACTTTTCACATTGAGCAGAAAGGTCCAAAAGGGGCTTCTAAGCCTATACAGATGAATACATTTAGAAGCATCTGTGCAGACAGGAATCCTGATCATGATGGAGGCTTTTAACTGCATTCAGCTGAATGTCATTAGAAGTTCCCTTCAGATCTTCTCACTCAACATCCAAAAGTCTTCTTTGGGGGTGGAGATATTGGGATGGGGCTTGTGAATATGACCCTGCTGTCTTCTTCATGCATCCACTCAAGAGGGCTACTGTATAACTCAGAACCAACATTTCACTGTTACGGTCCTTTCTGTGTCCATATTAGAGGATTCTTTTAGTACTTATTGTCAGTTAGCAAATACATGGAGTTAACAAAGAAGTGAATTACAATGTACATCTATTCTATTTTGTGTAGGATATTTGTGACATGCAAAATAAGTTAGATGCTGCTATGAAATATGCTTCTGTTCAAATAGAGCATTCCATATACTAAGCGTGATTCCATTCTGAAGAACTACTAGGAAACTTTCAATCATACCAGTAGCAAGATGCATGCCTCAGGATTTCATCTTGTGCAAGAACTGCTAGAGAAACAATTGACACCTGTCCGCTGGAAATGCCTCCCAGCAGAAGACAAACACTAGCAGCGGTTAAGTCCCATTCATATTTGTTGGGTGAAAATATCACATGCAGTTCTGATCCTTGAGATTTCAGCC
Organism: Rhineura floridana; assembly: GCF_030035675.1. Classification (NCBI taxonomy): domain Eukaryota; kingdom Metazoa; phylum Chordata; class Lepidosauria; order Squamata; family Rhineuridae; genus Rhineura; species Rhineura floridana. Next base: position 59,323,285 of record NC_084481.1, on the reverse strand, counting down.
AGAATGCTTTGAACCTTCTCACCAGCAACTAGAAAATAAGTGCTCTAGATGGGATGTGCCAACACAATGTCACAGAACATAGTGTTACAATGGTACTGAAGTCAGATATGCTTGCTAAAGATTTAAGATATATGCCTAAATAGTGGAGAATTCTTATTTCCAGTAACGTTATGTAAAGCTTAGAAAAACATCTTGTCTGGTAACCAATGGTGAATAAGATTCACCTCCAGGAGACCAGTCATGGAAGCTTTTCTAAACTGGAAGAGTTGATTCTTCTCCCCACCCCTCCATACACACTTCTTTTAGACCATCAGTGCCACAACATTATTTACATAAATATAAATGACAGGAAGGCTAACAAATCTTTTTTGCTTTGTTTTTGGAGATGAGTAACTTTTTTGGTCTTATTTGCAAGGCTGTTATAAAAATAACATCATTTGGGCACATGCATAAATATTAAATTACAGCAATGTATTTCAAATGACCTTAAGTTAATGAAGTTAACTCCTCTCTTCCCACCATTGGCCCTTACGGATGCACCTTTTGTTTGCTTCTGTGCTTCTTTTCTTTATATTTCCTCTTGAACCTATGAAATACAAAATTAATGAATTAATTCAGTGGAACTATAAATTCAGTAGGCCTTACAGCACCCTGAGCTTGCAGCCCCATCTCTAATGTGGGCAAGCAGATGGTTTGCAACAGCTGCTTCCTAATTCAAAGATATTTGCCATGTAAGCTAATACCCCAGAGCGATTGGCCAGTTTTGTTTAGCTAGCTAAACAGCAATTCCTTCTGAGGCAAGTGGCAGTCCAGTACCATGGGTTAAATATAGGCTCTGTAGACACCACTGCCAATTTTCTAAAGTAAAAGTAGAATAAAATACAATTAAAAAGTGGGGTCTTACAAAAAAAAAAGACCAAAGTTCTATGGAAATAAAATGCAAGAGCTATTTAAATAGGGGACCACTGAAGTACTCCCTGTGTTACACATCCCAGGTTACACAGCCAACACCTCATCTCCCTTCAGTAAAACCTTATAAAACTCATCCCTGACTTATCTCACTGAATAGAATAAACAGGCACTGAAAAAACAAATGTTGGCTCTTATTCTGATAAAAGTTCAACAGGCCACAAAGCCTTTGAAGAAACAAAATGACAAGTTGGCCAATATAAATTCTATCACAAAGAAGACAATATTTTTAAAAACGAGCTTACCAGCAATATTTAAATAAATTTCCTTAGCAGCAAAGCCTCTCCAACTGTCCTCCCTCCTGAGAAACGCTGGGCAAAAGCAGCGTTAGTCTGATGCACCAGCTCCTAAATCATCATGTGGTTGGGGTAGCCAATCAGATCTGGCCTTGATCAAGTTTCAGATACTAAATATACAAAGTGACCCTTTAGAAGACCACCTGTTCTGCAACCCCACAAAGAAAAGAGAAGAAGCACACACAAGACATTAGTTTGATTTCTAACCCAAACCAAAACATTGCAAGAGCATCAAATCAACCAAATTATGTTTTCTTATGAAACAATACAATATTATTACAGCATGACATGTGCAAAGTCAGGATGATATCAGGAGCGGGGCAGGTAAACACGCTCATTTTTTTCTAGAGATAACTGTAACTTCTCTACTGTGGATGGTCTGCGACAGCCTTCAGTCAAAGGCAGGGAGGACTACTAGGATTATCCAATGAGGATTAGGGTGCTTGGTCCATTGTTTCCTAATCAGCCATTCAAATGAGCACTGGGCTGAAATTTTATTCTGATACATTTTTAACCATTCTCCATCTATGTATGAGAAAAGAAATTGCATTCAAAAATTATGAAATGGGAGAGAAAAGTTCGGTGAAACTCTCATGGGTGGGATGCAGGGATTGTTGTTCTGCTTCCTAATTTTCAAGGTGGCCAAGGATATTTGTGAGAGTTCTTTGTTTCTTTAATTCCTTCTGGTGGTCTGCATTCCCCAGCCTTTCCCCATTTTCTGAAAATCCCATTACATCCTTATCTGACCTTTCCTATAAGCCTGAAGAGGTGTGGAGACTGCCTACTGTTCACCTCACAGCTGTTGTAACTTTTTAAGGGAAGTCTTTTTACTTTTAAGTAAATCCATATGGAAAGTTTAATAAAAGTAAAATAAAATATTTCCCTTAAAAACAAAATCAGTGACTGCACCTATCTCAGGCACTTGGGAACCAGCCTCCCTGGCTTCGCATGCTTCAGTTAAAGCTCTGGGGAGGATGCAATCAGGTAACTCCTCCAAAATATACAAAATGACCCTTTTACTGTGGGATGGGATTCAAATCAGGAAGCATGGACAGTCAGAGAGGCTGCAGAGCGTGTGATAAATGTTTAATGGGAAGAAAAACATACCCACCACCCAGAACTTGGAAAAGTTACTTTTTTAAACTAAAACTCCCATCAGCCCCAGCCAGCATGGCCACTGGATTGGGCTGATAGGAGTTGTAGTTCAAAAAAGTAACTTTTCCAAACTCTGCCACCACCCCATACTCATTGAAATTATGAAGAAATTCTGAGAAAGAAGCAGAAAAAAGGGAAACCTTGTTTGCAGAGGATGAAAATGTTGAGAAACTGGGGAGGTTTTGTCATAGTGCTAATTAAAATCAGGCTGCATCTTGGATTCAGCTGAAACATGGAGGCAGAGGTAGAGTGGAGCAGAGTGATTGCTGTAGCCCAGGAGTGGAGAACCACTGGCCCTTCAGATGTTGCTGAACTATACTCCCATCAGCCTTAACAAATATGGCCAATGGGCAGGGATGATGGAAGTTCTAGTTCATCAACTTCTGGAAGGCCAAAAGTTACGGTAGCCTATGGCATCTAAGATGGACCGCTGGGTGTTGTTTTCAAGCACATATAGAAATTGAGAATCCCTGGCTCATTTGGCTTCTAGTTCCCTTTACGCCTAGTTGACATTCTAATATACCATTCAGCAATAATTTACATCTAGTCTTAGTTTTGGAGTATAGCTGCTGATTAACATTGCCAAGAAGGAATTTTTTAGACACATCAAACAGGTCAGGTTTTTAACTTCCTTATAACTATGTCAGGGATGGGTATCCTGTGGCTCTCCAGATGTTGCTGGACTACAACAGCTCCCATCATCCCTGACTATTGCCCATGCTGTGGCTGATGGAAGTTGGGAGTTTTACAACATCTGGAGGGCCATAGGTTACCCATCTCTGCTCTAGAGCATTCCAGCCTTACATTTCTCCCACTACATATAGAACTTACTGTTGCAACTGCCACTTGCAAGTGAACAGAGATCTGGGCACAGATCAAAGAAGACAGAAAGGGAGGAGCCTTCACAAAGAGATGGTTCCATAATATGGATCCCAGGATAGTTTCATAATAAGAAGCGATAACATACTCAGAGGGTGGCTAAAGATTGTAGGCGTGGCCTGCTCATGTGTTATGGCATTTTCCTTAAGGTTGCATCCATAAGGTTGTAAGCTTGTCTTAAAAACTCACCTCATGAGCAGGTCTGTATCATGTTTTCCCCTGAGAGCTGCAAGAGTGTAAGCAGAAAGCCAGTAAGCCCTCTGCTGAAATCTCACGAGGGCCATGAATTCCAAAGGTGGCTCTAAGGAAGCCATTATGTGTTTGCTTCACGCCCTCCATCAGCAATAGGATACTTGATGAGGCATATTTATTTTTGTTTAATGTAAGGTATACCCCACCCCATCAGGGAAAATTGTATCCTTCTACATAATTCATTCAAAATCTAGTGATCATATTATACTCAATCTCTTATTCATTTGTTTTAAATAATGCCTGTCTAATAATTACTATGCCCTCTCACACACAACCCCATGTTTAAAAACTGCCTTGCTTACAGCCCAGAAGCTTATTAATTGCCATGATGAGACAGCATTTGAATGACACCACAGTACTTTAAGATGCTTCAAGACAGATGCAGAATGATCCATCCATAGCTTAAGGTGTAGTTCAAGCATGTGGGCATGGTGACTTCATAAACGTCTTTTGAGCGATGAATTACAGTTTCCAAATTTAAGACATGGATAGAAGCATTCTCAATTACTTAACATGTTTTGTTCCAAGTTTTCTCTCCACATCTATTAGGAAACTTGTCAAGGTGAGATTTGAGGACATGAGGAGGCTTGAATTTGGTGTAGTGGCTAAGGTGTTGGACTACGACCTGGGAGACCAGGGTTCGAATCCCCACATAGCCATGAAGCTCACTGGGTGACCTTGGGCCAGTCACTGCCTCTCAGCGTCATGAAAACCCTATTCATAGGGTTGCCATAAGTCGGAATCAACTTGAAGGCAGTACACTTGTTCAACTGAATCCAGTTGTTCCCCTTCTTGATCTGTAGACTTCATGTGGGTAGGTGGGTACCCTTCTCCTCCACCATGCACTTTAAAGCATATGTGGGTCAGTCTCCTAGCTTGTACCCAATGTCATACAGTTCCCCTCTGTATAATTTCTTACTTTTTTCTCCCCAAGAGGACCAATTTATGGCACCACTTCAGGATCAGGGCCCGTCTCAATGGTTATATGCATTGAAGAATTTGTCTTACAACAAAGTCATAGGAACATAGGAAGCTGCATTATTCCAAATCAGACCATTGGTCCATCTAATTCAGTATTGTCTACACTGACTGGCAGTGGCTCTCCAGGATTTCAGACTGGGAACATTCTCGGTCCTAACTAGAGATGTGAGGGACTGAATCTTCTGCACACAAACCAGCTGCTCCATCAATTAGATTTGATGTGAGGAATTTGAGTCAGTTCACATTTAATTCACACTTTCACGCTACCTAATTCACCCATTCTGAAACAATATGTGAACTGAAACACAGCCATCCTTCGAAATTCCCGTCAGATTTGGAAAGAATCAGTCAGATCATCTAGTCCCAGTTTCACCATAACAGCATTTCTCTTAAAGTATCCCTACTCATGTTCTTATTGAACCGACAAGAGAAGCCCTGCTGGGGCACCATCCATCCACAAAAGGAAGGGTTTTGTTAAGCCGACCTGCTAGACCATCAAGGTTTGCAATTAAAAAAAAAACTTTAGAAAAAAAATCAATGAGGACTGAGCATATTCAGTGGCCTTAGAATGCTGAATGTCTCTTGGAAGGAAAAGTGAAGGCGGGCACTGGGGAAATGAAATAGAATATGGTAGGAAAGGGCATGACTGAGTGGCTGGCAGGAGCACTCCATATTGCCACAGTTTGTTACAGATCCTACTGCAGCCGCCTAATCCCCTTTTAAGCCCATCTAAGTTTGCGGCCACAACCACAAACAGTGGTGTAGCAGTGAATTCTATAAATTACATGCATCGCTGTGTGAAGTATTTTCTTATGTCTGTCCTTCCAATCAATTTCATTGGATAATCCAAGTATTATGAGAGGGAGAAAAACTTCTATCCACTTTCCCAACATCACACATAATTTTATAAAACTCTATCATGCCTCTCTGTCATCTTTTTTCTAAATTCAAAAAACCCCTAAATTCTTTAGTCTAGGGTGGGGGACCTTTGGCCGTCCAGACTACAATCCCCACCATCCCCGATTATTGGCTTTGCTGATTGGAGTTGGAGTCTAACATCATCTGGAGGGCCACAGAATAGACCCCTCCTTCAGTCTATCCTCACAGGAAAAATATTCCAATCTTGGATTTCCCTTTTCTGCAGCCTTCTCACCTTTATGATATTGATTTGAGATGGGGTGACCAAAACTGTATACTCAGTAATCCAAATGTTACTCCATCATTGATTTGTATGAGGTTATTATGGTAGCTTCAGTTTTATTTTCAATCCTATTGCTAATGATTCCAAACATTGAATTTCTCTTTGCACTTACTGAACATAAGCTCGACATTTTCATGGATCTATACCTTAGTCATCATTAGGTCATACCTTGTCTGTATATATGTGAAGTTAGAATTTTTTGCCCCTGTATGTGTCACTTTACACTTACACACTTTAAACCTTGCTTGGCATTTTGTTACCCATTCACCCTTTGATAGAACTTAGCCAAGGCAATAGGGAGCTGGAATATTGTGTGTGTGTGTGTGTGTGTGTGTTTGGCGGCCATTTCTTCCCTAGTTTGTTAAAAAAGTTGGAAAACATATCCTTTCAATCCGGTTCCATTTCAAATGGTTTTGAAGAGTATAATGTAGCTAGAGCCTTAGTTGCAACAGTTTTAGACCTCTGCCCAACTGTGCAAATCATTATAAATAATTTGCCTTTTCTCATGCGAACTTATGTACTATCAAAATAGGGCACGTGACATTTGCTAGTAGAGCCATCAGAAGCATTTTCTTATGAAAAGTATGTTTATATGTATTAATTTAATTTTTAAGTGAAACTTCTCTTAATTGCTTTCCTGGCATGGTAAAGGAGAACAGGGTAGTTAGTTCCAGGAAGTAGCTGCCTCAGGAGAACTGAACTTACGGTTCATAAGCTTCCAAAAATATTGTATCTGTACAAGGAAGCCTTTCCACACATGTACACTTTGTATGCTGCAGGCCTCACCTTTGGTGCATCTATAGCTGTGGTTGAAGATTCATTCTCAGCTTTGACACATGTGCTGACACCATATAGGCATTCAATGCTTCATTAGAGAAAAGCAAATTTAGTAACCTTGGCTTTTGAAAGTAACATATTTGAAGGAATTTCAAGTGAACAGTTTCTCTGCAAGTTTGCAGAAAAATCACAGTGCACTAGACTTTATTAACAGTTCAGATCATTATGGTAGGATGACTTGCACAATATACATTTACTTCCTAAATGTAAATGGACAGCCTTCAAGTCAATTCCAACGTATGGCAACCCTATGAATAGGGCTTTCATGGTAAGCGGTACTGTATTCAGAGGTAGTTTACCATTGCCTCCCTCTGAGGCTGAGAGGCAGTGCACTGGCCCAAGGTCACCCAGTGAGCTTCATGGCTGTGTGGGGATTTGAACCCTGGTCTCCCAGGTCATAGTCCAACACCTTAACCACTACACCACACTGGCTCTCATTTACTTCCTAGTCACTGTTATTTAGTTTACACAACAATTTTGCATGTGGAAAATATTGTATTTCAAATTTATTTGCTTTTTTGTAAACTTCACAAGTCATAGTTCCTAATTACAATACATAAATTGGATTTTTGGCATTATCTATGAAAACTTCCCCCCCAGAAACCTCTTTTATAGTGACCAATACCCCAACCCTGCTGCTCCCCCAATTTTTGTCTCTGCCCACTCAGTGAAAATTGTCTTGCTACATTCCTGTGTAACACCCATTTTTAAAAAGGGATCCAGTGGGCGGTCCTGGAAATGACAGGCCATCTGTTCTCAGAAAACTGGTGGAAAGTATTGTTAATGATAAATAACAAAGCATATAGAAGGACAAGCCTCGCTAAATCAGAACCAGCATGGTTTCTGCAAGGGTAACTCCTATCTCACTAACCTATTAGAGTTCTCTGAGAGTGTCAACAAGCATATACATTTTTTAAAAATCAAAGCATTTCTCAAGTAATTACCGAGTTGCTTCTGTCTATATTAAACTTCCGCCGCTTTTCTGATACTGATGCAGGATTTTTTTAGATGCTTAACTCTACTCAAAACATACAGTTATGTGGGAGTCTCACTGAAAACAATGGGCCTTACTTCTGAGTAGAGATGTGTAGGATAGTGCTGCTTTTCTTTTCAACTTCCAGCTAAAGGCATGCTAAATTACTAGTAGCATAAAATGCGGTGGAGTTTATGCACATGTCTTCACATACATAATACAGTGTTATGCTGAATGAAGAAATTAAATCTGAAAATTATCAAAGAGAAAATTTTGATAAAATTCTCACGGGTAGGTTTTTGTTACACTTACCTTACTTTCAAGGGATGGGTTTTGTGAGCATCTATACTTTTGATACTGGCAAGGCTGGCCCTTTTTCCTGTGAATGCACAGTATCAAGGGTTCTTGCTTTCTCCCTTTACCCATATCTACTCAGAGTCCTTATATGTTGAACATTAGTTCACCTAAGCTCACAGGTTTCCAACAAATAGTCGTCACAAATAGATAGAAACCCCACCCAAGGATTCTTGGAAGGTACCAGAAATTTTCTAATTGGGAGTCAGTCTTCAGACATAAGAACGTAAGAACATAAGAAGAGCCTGCTGGATCAGGCCAGTGGCCCATCTAGTTCAGCATCCTGTTCTCACAGTGGCCAACCAGGTGCCTGGGGGAAGCCCGCAAGCAGGACCCGAGTGCAAGAACACTCTCCCCTCCTGAGGCTTCCGGCAACTGGTTTTCAGAAGCATGTTGCCTCTGACTAGGGTGGCAGAGCACAGTCATCATGGCTAGTAGCCACTGATAGCCCTGTCCTCCATGAATTTGTCTAATCTTCTTTTAAAGCTATCCAAGCTGCTTGGATATAGATGTCTTTGCAGAGGATCCTTGGTCAAGCTTTACCAACAGCACAATCCAAACTATATCTACTCAGAAGTAAGTCCTGTTGAGTTCTATGGGGGCTTAGTCCCTTAGTACTTGTGTTTAGAATTGCAGCCTTCAGGGGCATCCATCTTTACTCCAGAATGCTCCCATCTAACATCTCCACAAAACTAGGCTCCTTTCTTCCTACAGTGGCCTTCTGCCGACTGGCCTGGCCTGAAGGCACTTAAACCCTTCTTGCCAAAAGCAAGTAGGCTAGATTTAATGCTCCCTACTGAGGCTCCATCTTTTAGCTAAGATGTCTAGCTTAATTTCCAGTCAGATTTTTTTTTAATTGTACGCTCCAAGCAACTGTGATTGATGCTTAATGTATCATGCTTAATGACATCACTTGGGCCTGCCCCGTGACATCACTTGGGCCCACCCCGTGACATCACTTGGGCCCGCCCCTAAAATCTCAGGTTTTGGGATGCTTCTGACCTGGCAACCCTAGTCATAGCCTATGACTCATAGGGCCTATGACCTCCTCAGCTGGGCTTTCCTGTAAGGTGTGGGAAGCTAGGGAGGGTACCTATCATGCTCTTGCTTGCTGTTTATTGTTGTTCTTATTGTTATTCTTAAGTGAAGTATCTTTTACTGTTAAAGAAATAGTGTGGAAATTTAAAAGGAAAGACTTCCTTTAAAAACAATATTAGCAAATGCACTGACATCAGGTGCTTAGTAGCCAGCTTCCAGGGCTTCCCACACTTCAAATAAAAACACACACACCACTGCTAGCCACCTCACAATGATTATGTAAGCTCAGCCCTGCGTCCTCTGAAATGCTAAAGAAGTTTTGAAGTGCCTTGCAAATGAGCAGGGCCGGTTCTAAAGCGCGGCCAGGTGGGGCACTGGCCCGAGGGCACCGGAGCTATAGGAGCCCCTGAGGGGCCCTCCGCTCCCCTTCCGCGATCCATGGCACCATCTGCCTGCCCGCCATTCCCTTGCCTCACCTACCTGTCTCCTGTCTTTTACCATTGCCCTTAATGAAGATGGAGGCTGCGGTTTCCCTAAGGTACTGAAGCCGCGGCTGCCATCTTAGTTGATGGGAGAGATGCACGCACGTAGCATGCACACGTGCCATCAACAAAGATGGCGGTGGAGGCTTCATCCCCTTAGCGAAACCGCGGCCACCATCTTCATTAAGGGCAATGGTAAAAGACAGGAGACAGGTAGGTGGGGCATGGGGGGCCGTGTGCAAGCTGCGCACACTTGCGCTTGCACTCGCGCTCACACATGAGGACCCAGGGCAAGCTGATGCCCAAGGCCCCCGGCATGCCTGGAGCCGGCCCTGCAAATGAGTCAGAAAATGATTAGCCTCTTATATGGGGGAAAGAACTATTTTGAAAAATTGGAAGACAGTTTTCAGCACAGCACTACATTTTCTTAAAGCCTTGTGCTCCACCTGTGCATACTGGCTGGAGGACAGCTAGAGCGCAAATGGTGAAAGACCATTTGGCAGCTTTTGATACCATTGACAATGGTATCCTTCTCAGCTGACTTGGTGAGATGGGTATTAGAGGCACTGTGAGGCTGATGGGGCATAAGTAAAACATCATAACCATGCCTATTGTGTGGCAGTGATAACGGCAAAAAGGCCTATTAGAAGCTGCCAGTTTTCACTGAGGAAATATTTTATACAGGGTGTTGAAAAGCAAAGTTTGAGAAAACAATACTTTAATTTGGTATATATTGATCATGCATGAGTAACACATCATAACTGTGCCTACTGTGAAGGCCCACTTCTCTGCCATCATCAAATTCTCAAGTAGCTGTCCAGTGGAGCTTTTCTGTATTGTCAGGGGTCTGTTGACATCAACTCCAGGAAATGGAGTTTTAGACCCTTCAGAGGCCCACTGTGAATTGTTTGCAAGGCACTTTGAGGGTAAAGTTGCTCGCCTCCGTAGCAATCTTGCCCCATCCACATCTACTATAGTCCTCAGTGAGGTGTCCAGTGCAATGTTTGCTGCAACTTCTTGGGATCTGTTTGGGATCTGTTTCAGTTGATGCAGCCTGATGACGTGGACAGCAACATGTCCTCTCAACTCTTGCCTTTCTTGGCTTATTAAAGCTTGCCAAGGTAGGTTGACTAAGTGGATCCAGCGTGCAGTCAACATGTCATTGTGGAAGGGAGTGGTTCCCAGCTGCCCTGAAAAAGGCAATGATCCAACTGCTCCTGATAAAGCCCACCCTGGACCCATTGGTTTGTGACAACTACTGACTGGTTGCAAATACCCCCTTTTTAGGGAAGGTGATTGAGAGGGTTGTGGTGCAGCAATTGCAAGTACTCTTGGATGAAACAGATTATCTTGACCCATTCCAGTCTGGGTTCAGGCCTGGTTATGGGACTGAATCGGCCTTGGTCGTCCAGATGGATGACCTCTATCAGGAGGTCAGGGGGAGTGAGACCCTGTTATTCTTACTTGATCGCTTGGCAGCTTTTGATACCATTGACAATGGTATCCTTCTCAGCTGACTTGGTGAGATGGGTATTAGAGGCACTGTTTTACAGTGGTTTTGATCCTGTCTCCTGGGCCATTTTCAGAGAATAGCATTGGGTATTACAGCCCCCTGGCAGTTGTGCTGGGGGGTGCCGCAGTGTACCTTCTTGTTCTGAGTGCAGTTTAACATCTATATGAAGCCCTTGGGACTGCTCATTAGGAGATTAGGGGCAAGGTGTCAGTAGTATGCTGATGATACCCAGCTCTATTTCTCTGTTAACATCTGATGTGGGAGAGGCCGTGCAAGCCCTGGACCGCTGCCTGGACTCAGTGGTGGGCTGGATGAGGGCCAATAAACTGAGTCTGAATCCTAGCAAGACGGAGGTGCTGTGGGTTGGTGGTTCCCAAGTTCAGATAATTAGTCGGTTGCATAGGTTTGTACTTCCTCTGAAAGATCAGGTTTGTAGTCTGCAGGTGCTCCTGGATCCATCTTTGTTGCTACAGGCCCAGGTGACCTCAGTGACTAGGAGTGCCTTTTACCAGCTTCGGATGGTAATACAACTGCAGCTGTTTCTGGACTGGGATAGCCCAACTACTGTTGTCCATGCAACTTCCAGGTTGATTACTGTAATGCGCTCTATGTGGGGCTGCCCTTGAGGTTGGTCTGGAAGTTGCAGCTGATGCAAAATGCAGCAGTGCAACTGCTCATTTGGGCAGGGTATTGACAACATGTCACCCCATTGCTGAAATAACTACACTGGCTGCCCGTTAGCTGCTGGGCCAAGTTTTGGTGTACAAAGCCCTATACAGCTTGGGACCAGAATACCTGAAAGATCCTCTTACCCCTTATATACCTGGTCAATCACTATACTCTGCAGGTGAGGGCCTCCTGCAGATACCATCTTATCAGGAGGTCCGTTCCGCACAACGTAGGAACCAGACCTTTAGTGTTGTGGCACCTACCCTCTGGAATTCCCTCCCCTTAAATATTGGACAGGCACCATCTCTGTTATCTTTTTGGTGCCTGTTGAAGATCTTCCTCTTTCAACAAGCCTTTTAAGTAAAGACCTTATTCCAGTCTGCTTCTGTGTTGGAATTGCTTTTTAATATGTTTTTAAACCTTTGTTAAAAGTTGTTTTTAAAGCTGTTTTGTTTTAATATATTTTAAGGTCTGTTTTTATTATATTTTATTAGAGGGTTTTTAAAGCTTTTGTTTGCCGCCCTGGGCTCTGACTGGGAGGAAGGGTGGGATATAAAACAAACAAACCTGTGCTCAGAAGAGGGTTTTCATGTGTTTTCTATAGGGCAAGGTGTACTCAAGCTTCATTAAAAGAAATAGGAATTTTCCCATCCACTCCAATAGGAGGCTAATTGCATTCAGTTTCCCCTCACCCATTTTGTGGGAAAGTCCTGTAGGTTCATTTGGTTGCTGGGAGCAACGTTTGGATCTCACGTTAAATAGAAGCAACCAAAGGAACAGCTTAGTGACTTGAAAACCAAGCCGATGCTGACTGGATATTGATGCTTGCTGTTGAGCCAGAGACAGCTGAAGTACGAAGGTCAGAAATCTCTGGCTTAACAGAATTTTTTTTAAAAAAATTGCAGGTAACCATGTTGACCCATTTACAGGTGGAGGGAGATCTCAAAGCGACAATAGTCAACAGAAACATAGCAAAATAGTCAGCAAACCTTTGAGTTAGCCAGAAGATATCTGCGTGATTACTTCATCGTTAACCTTTTTGTAATGTCTGACTTAGGGTGCAGTCCTATACTAACTTTATTCATTTATCCAGGAGTAAGCCCTGTTAAATATATGAGCAGACATATATAGGATTGAATAGTCCTAATAAAGATATTAAGCTATGTTGCATCTGATCTAACAATCAATCATTTTTGGGGGGGAAATTTACAGTCATCTATCTGGATTCAACAAGAAAATCCATGGCAGCTGACGCAGCTACACACATATATTGCTATTCCACTACTAATCAAGGTTGCATGAAGCGGCAGGAAGTACCTTTTTATGTGAATACTGTTGCATATGACAATAATTGGATTGGACTCATCCATACATAAACAACAACAAATATCTGTTTGACTTGGAAGCAAGCGTCCTTATACACGACTACCTCCACATTCACTACAGTGTTACAAAATTCAGTCTGTATAAATTAATGAACAGTTAATTAGCAAGATACGGCTATTCTGCCAATGAAATAAAATAGTAATTTTAGGCCATGTCATCCTATTCCTACATAACATAATTTAAAAAAAAAACCCATTAGCTCCCTAAATAATAAGTAATATTAAATGCATCAATAAGTTGCTAAACACATCAGAATGCTGAGAGGTTCAAAACGCACTTACAATTTCAAAACATTTCACAGATCACAAAGGTAATTCATGGATTTCAATGTAAGGTCTCTTTTTAATTAAATGCAAGAGCTTGCTACGTGTTGATAGGGGTCACTTTCTGCATGCCACAGCACTAAGCAAGCATGAATTTTACTGCTGCTATGTGTAAGATGGCAGACAGCCCAACAAAGCATGGCATAGTGCTGATTCTATCTTTATTCATGGAGCAGGGAAATTCTACACCTGGTCCTGTCAATTCACAATGTTAAAAAAAAAAAGCTAGGCAGTGATCGGTGGTCTACCCCACTGCCGAAGCAATACTTGCGAAGAAATGAAAATACTTCCTGGTTCATTTTAGCAAAGTAGGATGTCTGCAGAACTCCCACCAAACATTGCAGTGGTACACACAACAATATCATGTTTTCTATGTATGACAGCTGAATGTATTTCTAACTAAGGAAAGAGAGATCAAAAGCATTGAGCAGTCATAATATGTGCCTAGTACCATGCAAGGTTGCTAAAATTTCCAGTGTCATCTTGAATGGGCGACAAGGGATTTGCTGAAGGACAGCAAGCTTTTTATTAGCACTGGAACAAGTCAGAATGAAAAAGAGCACCCACCCACCCACACTATTTCCACTTAGCAGAACTCTGCCCCAAATCTGCCAATTGTATTTACAGGCAAGATGCTCTTACAAATGTGGTAGGGAAATAGCAGTGAAACAAGAAAAGTTCTGTTTTCATTTTGCAGACTGAAAAGGAACAAAGCAAGCACATTATTTACAAAACAGTGGATTAGAGCAAAGCTTTGATCTACGATGTTACTCTGTCAGATTCTTTAGCAATAAACCACACAGCCTTATTCAGCTGTTTACTCCTGGATGCATCAATATTATATGAGGAACAGGAATTCTGGCTGAGCAAGGGTTATAGAATATAGCCCATGGGAACCAGAGCTTCAGCTGATGTTTATAATATGGCTCACAACTGAATTGCTTAAGAAAAATATGAGACATTTAGATCACCGATCATATGTAATATGTATAATAGAAATAGAAATAGAACTCCACTGCGTAGACACAATGTGAATATAGGTAACATGGGAGGCTTGGGTAAGTTGAGATTCTGGTATTATGTGTTCTGCTGCGTTCTTCCAAATATTTTTAAACTAATTTATTTACCCTGGCTAATTATTTTGGTTCTTAACGTTTTATTCCCAGAGTATTAAATGTATATCCTTTCCTCCCAAAGGAGCCCAGGTCTCCAACTGGCAATTAATGACAGCTGTCAGTTGACCAGAATGAGACAATATGGCAAAAATGTGTCTGCTTTGGAAGGCCAGGAAGGGCAGGGGAAGAGACAGTGAGAGGAAGATCCAGATCATGATGTTTTGCCACCCAAGGATTTGCACTGCATGATCCAAGGCGTAAATGTTTGTTTTTTGTATTTTCAGAATGCATTTTTAGTCATTTTTATTGTATGATTGTAAAAACAAGTCAACTTCTCTGCATAACGCCAAGTTCTAGTATTGCAAAATTATGGGGGGGGGATCTATCACCTCTCCTGTTAATAACAAACTAATTTCCTAAGTGTAGATCCTTACACACGGTGATGCAGCTAGGTTATATTAGACCCTGGACTTAGTCTTTTGGGGGTTCCCCCCTTTAGGTGGCCACGTGAATTACTTCCGTTGTGATTTGCACATTCACTACATGTGTGATTGCTATGCACAGTGCAGTTGCATGTCACAGGTCCCCATTGGACATTGTGATGCACTGGAGGACAGGTAACACAAGTAACTCTTACTACCCTTTGTGAAGTTTTTCATTAGTAAGCAGGGTTTTTTTATTCTTTGGAAATATCTAGTCTCCAATTACATCATCTTTAAAGTGGCCAACACCAGCAAAGCTATTTCCTTCCCACACTACCCCGTAATTTTATAAATCTTTCATGTAGGGTAGCATTTTTGTTTTGTTTTTGGTAATTCATGTGAGGCTGTACTGCAAGTATGCTTTTCTTCTCCTGCACTGCAGATGTGCACTTCTGAAAATATTTTAAGTTTTCTTAGTCTATGCTATTTCTTTTTAAGTCAGGCACCAAGAGTGAACGCAGGAGGCTGTACAGCAATTGCATTAATTATACTGGAACAAACAAACAAACAGGCCTCAAACAGGCTCAGGCTACCATGACTGACCCCCCTCCTTGCTTCCATTCATATGCCTTGAGCATCTTTTTGGTAGAGGAGCTCACAAATTATTAGAATAATATGGAACAGCAGCTATATTAAGTCCTCTATAGCGATTTCTCTATGATACCAGAGGGAAGCACCCATGAACCAACAGTACCAATGTAGTTCCAGGTCAGAGACCACAAAAGAAATCTCTATACAAAACAAGGCTGCTTTCATCCATCCCTAACTGTTGTGTGCCATCTGAAGGACTTCCAACCCTCTTCAACTTTTTATACATGGACTAAAGTATCAAAAAAGTATAACAAAAAGGCTAAAATGAGGTTAATTTAACTTTCTATATGAAACGTTCACATTACCAATGAAAAAGTAATCTTCAAGCGCTATGACAGGAACTCAGAGCATCATCAAGGTTTAAGAAAAAAGCAACTAACATGGGAAAAGCATCTAACATGTCTGGCTCTAAGGTACATAAATGCCCTAAACCAAATAATTTACAGGCACTGAATGATCAATAACCATTTCCACAGCATACAGTAATATTCTGCTAATTTTGAATAATCTCTGAATAATCTGAAGATTGTGAAACATTATACCAAGTAAAATGTCACTTTAGCTCTGCTTTCCCCCTTACTCTGGCTATTATACAATCAAATTATTCTTATTTATAGTAAAAGTGTCACTCACCGTGCAAGCCGAAACAGCTGCTATAGTTGTCACAAAAGGTTTCCATACTCAAATTGTTTAACAGCGTCAACAACAACAAGGCAGCTGCTGTAGTGTCCATTACACAGCATTAGTTTTATCTCGTGAGCTCATCCACATTTACCAGGAAGCGTGACCTCTGATTTAATCCTTATTGCCAAAAGATTTGAAAGACCTAATTTTTTAAAAGTGCTATTAGAACTGGCTTGTTCACCCCCATTGTGAACAGTTAATTGCTGTAAACCACCCAGAGAGCTTCGGCTATGGGTCAGTATATAAATGTAATAAATAAACAAACTTCTCCAAAACTAGCTAAAACTGGTGATAATGTACTCCTGTTGGAAACTTTTAGCAGGACAACCACAACTTGCTAGATTGAGGCCACCATTTCAACATCAACATTTGGCTTAATCACCAGCTTTGGTAGTACGAACACTGAGCATTCACAAGGAAATTCTCTTTAGAAAGATAATTGTTAATAAAACATCATCCTCATTATAGCTTGCAGACACAGTGTTATATTTAAGCTTGGGGGCCAGTTCAGAGTGGTTCAGGTGATCAAGGATATTGATCCAACATAGACAGATTATAGATTCAAGAGAATATGGAATAAACTGATTGGAGGACAAGAATGCCTAGAACTTATGGATTTTGAAGACTCATATAGCTTGATGAGATTGGGAGCTTCATCTAAATTCAAATCATTTAACTCATTCATCTAGCCCAATACTGGCCATCCTGACAGCATACTGGCAGCAGGATCTCGGAGGTCTTTCCAGCTCCTACCACCAAAGATCCTTCACTGGAGATGGCAAGGAATAAACCTAGAATCTTGAACTTGCCAAGTATTTGCTCTGCACTATTTGCTATACCACTGAGCTCCATTTTTTTCATTCCCAAAATTCAGCTCATTTAACTTGTTATTAGTGCAGCTTAACAATAAGTTAGTTTTAAAAATCACATATTACAAAACAGATGAAATTCCATTTGTTGACACATGTAAGGTTAGCTAATTGTTTCCTCACTTTTACAAGCATTGTAAACTACTTCTGAAATAGCATTTAGTAATGTCAGGAATTCATCAGGAGTCACATTGGTTGTATGATCTTTACTTAGGATGTTTATACAGCTATTTTCCCTAGGATTCATCATCCACAAGTAGACTTTAGCACTGGCAGGAAGTATGCTTCACATAGCCAAAACATCTAATATTTGTCTGCATATTCTCTTATATTGCTTCAATATTCCCTTTCCCCAAGAAGTGAGAAGTTCTGGAAGTCTTTACAGCAGGCCCCAACTACTTGGCTTACTAAGGCAAACTAGCCATGTATTACCGTCCCTTGAGTCCTTGATAATTTTTTGTAGTCCCATGTAGGCAGCAATAACCATATGTTTGACTCCCTAAATATAACTAGGATCACAAATTGTGCTGACATGTTTTACAGGATAAAAAGAGAGCAACAGCCTTGCAATATCTTTATAATAATCTGTTTATTTACAAATGTACACAATGAGTAGGCATTACATAGGCACAGAAGCAAGCATGCTGGCAGGGATAGTTTAAAAAAAGCATTAAATTAAATGCCAAATATAAGTTCCTCCACCAGTCAAAATCTAGAAACTGAATTTTCAGCTTACCTTGGATATATTTTTCAGCCCAGTTGTATGTCTCTATGATTCTACAGATTGACATGAACCAGGATACGGTCCAAGGTGGCTTTAGACAAAGAGTAGTAAAGCTGTCCATTAAGCAAATACCTATGGTCCACCTCAATCATATGCTCTACAAAACCACAGAGCATGCTGTCCAGCGGCAGGTAGCACTATACTGTATAATCTTTACACTTGATCTCACCATACACACACACACACACACAAGTGTATACTTTTTCTTGCACACAAGTAGAGAATGTTGTGTGCCAAGCAGCCCTTAATCCATTGGTGTTAGTGTTATGGATAACCTTACTTGTAGAGACAGAATGACATCCAAAGTCCTCCAGCTAAGTTTCAAAAAATTAGCAGTAACATCAGTTTTATAGTCATGCCCATACAGGGTTTTTTTTGTTTACAAAGCTTGTTTTAGACAAAAATATTCACAAACATGAAAATGGGCTTCTGCTTCAAATATAACCACAAAGAATTGATTGGTAACTTCATACTCTTATCCCAAAATAAGAGTGACTAAGTGAAGGCTCTATGTTAAGCTCTCCCCTAGTCCCTCCTAGGGTGTCTGACTGGCAGGAGACGGCACCTACCCACTGCTGCCTCATTCCAATCCATGAAATATATAGTGTAAAACACTTTTCCTGCATGTTGTTAACGCTGAGGGTCTGCCAGCCAATCTAAGATGGTAACTGCCAGTGAGTTTGTAAATGTTTTGCTTCCCTGGAGTCCGTGAAATGGACTAAACCTTTCCTGAAAGTTTGTTGCCCTATTACCTCCCTTTTTATTTAAATGTGTTTGTTCCCAAACTGAGAACAGCTGCCAGTAAAGAGGATCAATTCTCAATATTTTTTTAAAAAAATGACAAGCTTATTAACAGGGGGTGGGGAGACTGATCTTGTTCAGGAAACACATTACTCTCCTTCAGATACTATCAGCATGGAAGTATGGATATATTCCAAAAGTCAATTCATTTTAAGTCTTGTATATATCATCCATCTCTTTCCAAGAGTTAAGTGAACTATCAAATGTGTTCTAATTTCAAGACAATTTGACCCAATGTAGGCAATTATATGTTAACTACCATATCACAGTGTTTTTCCCCATTTAGGAGCAAATTAGTGGCCTATTTTTTAAAAAAAGAAAAAAGAATCAGAATGCTTTCCAGTATCAAGTGCTACATCTATATTTTTTTCTAAATATCACAGAAGCCTAATAAGAATGGTAGGCATAGTGTTCAGAGCACTGAAAAAATATTTCAAGTAATTCTTCTTGTACTTTCGTAAGAACTGCAACCCTTAAAGAAACACAGCAATTTCCCTACACTATGGCATCTCTGCAAATTACTGCCCCCCACCCCACACACAATTTTTACAATGTTGGCTGCACAAGGTTTAAGAAAAAATTTTTATTCACATTGTTTAATATTCTGGGAGTTTTGCAACAAGATTAGATAAGACTGTCAACTGTAATTTGTGTGAAATAAAGCATTCTTTCCTCAAACCAGAGAAGAGCTTCGTAAATAGAATGCAGAGTTTAGTATCCTGTTTCTTTAAGAGGCAGCCCACGACAAGCAATACAGGAAACTGCTTAGGGCATTCCTACAGTGCTTAAAAGCAGTTTGCTATATGGGATATTGGTCTATTATTAACCTAACTATCTTGATTTTACTTTCTGCCTCCTGTAAAGGAATAACTGGCTTTACCTGGACTTAAAGTTAGTCATAACTTAGATCCCATTGAAATACATGGGAACTAAGTGTAACTTAGTCTAGATGAAACTCCATGCCCTGACTGTTTCACTTGTCACAAGTATGCATCCTTACCTCCCCCAAGTGGTGCTTAAAATGGGAATGTCCTAGTATAAAACCCAAGTGTAAAGATGTTTTTGAACTACTTTGCATATTCCAAGCAATTTTCTTAGCCAACACAATCAAAATGTAAACCTTTAAATTTTCCCCAACCTTTTGCAATTTTCTTTTCTTTTTTTTTTTGGTACAGCTAGACGTCAATATTAAGCCGTATAAACCTTATCAATAACAAACCGTGTCTCTCTTTTTATGGTTAGCTGCAATATATATATAAAAACAAATAATCTTCAAGAATTTTACCATCATCATTGATGGCGAGAACAGCACAGAGCATGTGACAAAATACAAATGATGTGTCAGCAGTATCCCTACTTGTACTATTTTTCACAGCCCAATTCATACAGATTAAAGCACTTTTGATTCAATAGGACTAAAGTGGATGGAATATACATAGTGCAGTTTAACTGCAGTTTGTGGATCTCAGCATTAAGAGTACTGACAGAGTCAGCGCTAGTTACTGTTTCTCTGTACAGGTTTCAATCAAACTTAACATGAGGTATAAGTATACAAAGTGTACAGAACACATACAGGAAAAAAATTGCACTTCTGAAACAAGTCTGAATAAGTTTCAATACTGGAAAGTCAATATCTGTGCCACTATCTTCTTTTCTGATTTGCTGGAATAATAAAGTCAACATTTTCAACTGAATGGGTTAGACTGGAATAATAAAATGTAAAAGTTAAAATTCCTCCTTTTCTTTCTCAACCCACACATTATTTATTAAAACAGTCTCAAGTGATTTCACTTTAAATTAAGGTCAGTTGCAGCATTTGAACTCCATCCAGAGAAAACATCTGGAAAGCTAAGTTTGAACTTCTGTTTTCTTTCTGTCAGAGGTGGCTTTAGTGTGTTAAGTAGCAAATAAAGTAGCAAATAGTTTTGATTTTATAAATACACATAAGCCATTAATTCACAGTTGTCAAAACGACCAAACGTCCAGCACTTTTTTGGTACAACGTCTGCACAGAGTAAAAATCATCTGATCTTAAGTCTTGACATCATCCATTCAAGTCCTTGGTACAATCTGCAAATGAAATAATTAAATTCAGAAAATATTATTTATTTCTTTACATACATTATCTGTTAGAGACTTTAGCTTTTGCCCATTCAGATATCACTTCAAAGGGTGGCTTTAGATAAGCCACTGTCACTCAGCACCAGACCCTTAACTGCAATGTGGGGATAACATCGAGCTCTTACCTTGCAGGATTGTTGGAAAGATTATAGAGATAATGAAATGTACTCTAATACTTAAAATGAGTTATAGGACACCTACGTATTATTACAGAACTGCCCCTAGAAACTAGATAAGTTTTTAAGAACTAGAATAGTTTCAATACCTGGAAATGCAAATTAATATATGGGCACATGGACAATTGGGCTTGCAGAATGTTGTGAGGACTAGAAATTTTTGCATCCTCCTTTGCAATGTTAAATTATTACTACTACAATTAAAAGATATCAGATATGCCAATTGGAACAAACAAGTGCACAAGTAGGAATATTTCATCTAATTGAAACACCTTTTTTCCTACTATTATATTTGCCACTTCTGTGTTTTAACAAATTACGGAAGCTCTTTTTCATCCTCCAACAACTATCACTAATTTAATACAAGTATGGCCTGTATCCGTAACAGTTATATAAAAGAGGGAATTTTGGTGAGCCCAACCACTCATACCCTTGCAAACTTTCAAACTGCACTTCACAGAAATCTCTTATCTACACAACTGTTAAAAATATGGGTGCCATACAAGCAGTCTCCCTTTTGCTTAGTATTTCCTGTCACTTCTCTTGACCCTTAATAGCTCATTAAGCTTTTAAAGATGAATTCCCCAAGACTTCACTTCCTACCAATACAAATGGTAAAACAATGGAAAGATCCCAAATTTCATGTTTAATACTAAGATGTTAATACAATATATTTGGTCAGATTCTTTCCTTTTTACTTTTGTAAAAGGAAAAGATTAACTGGCCAAATATACGTGTAGTCACATTGGGGGCAGTGGGAAGAAATTAGCCTTGATTAATTGCAGGTACCAAATCTGTTCAGAATCATATAGATGAACCAATGACTTCTTACCCTTCGCCAGTAAGAGCACAACATGCCTGAATGTGCCACTGGTGATCTTTAATTGAGGTTAGCTTCAGAAACTGAGAAATTTCAGCTACTGTCATGCAATCTTTAACATCCTGTTTGTTAGCAAAGATGAGCAACCCTGCTTTCTTCAAGTCCTAGAGAGAGGGAAAAAATAGAAAACATCTCCATGGCTTGTTTTACATTATGAGACAAATGTGACTATTTGTTTCAGTTTTTAGCTCTGATGTTCAGTAATTTAAACATTGTAAACCAGCATGATGAAATATTGAACACATTATTTGCATAAAGCCACGCTACAGTGGCTCCATACGATCAAATGGCTTAAAAGCCAGCCTAAATAAAAGTGACCTTCCAGGAGTTCCAAGAAGGGAAGAGCTGATATCTGTATCAAGCAAGGCCCAGACCACTAAGACTGCCTTAGGTCAAAAGGAGATGCTTCCACTGTGCCTAGAAAGTGGCTATATGGGTGAGGTTCACTGTTTTGGAGGAAATGTTCAAGCTCCCAGAAACTGAAGCACAACATTGGGGGGGACGGGACGGGACTGGTCAGTATAGTTTTGAGGGGTGCTTACCTCAACACTGGCTTGCTTATTTACCCTCCCCCCCCAATTAAACATTGTGATGACACCACCTGTAACAGGCTTCCATCCACCTCTAGGTGCATTTAAAACTAGTGTCACCAGACAGAGTGTCCAGAGCAACAGCTCTGGCTGCCACCATGTTTCTCTGCTCCCAGCATGCATTTCCAGGGCAATGTGGAGAGTGGAGAAACATAACATCAAGTAGAGTTCTTGCTGCAGACACTGTAGCTTTAGTGGGGGGGGGGGGAGGTGAGGA
Source organism: Rhineura floridana (assembly GCF_030035675.1). NCBI lineage: Eukaryota > Metazoa > Chordata > Lepidosauria > Squamata > Rhineuridae > Rhineura > Rhineura floridana. Next base: position 59,300,667 of record NC_084481.1, on the reverse strand, counting down.
CACCAGCAAGCTTTGAAAGACAAACAATGAGGAAGCCACTACCTTAAGCAACCCTCCACCCAAACCAGATGAACTGATTTCCCCATAACTCTGTCTGAAAATCTTAGTTCTAATTTATTTTTAGTAATCCAGCGTTAAAAATTCATAGAAATGAATTCAAAATGGATATTTTTTTCACCAATAGTGTTTACGAATCCTTCTTCTTACTTTCAAAAGTCCGATTTGTAACTTTTTTACAAAGCATTTCTCCCTTCCTACACAGCATGAAATAAACATTGGAAAGGGAAAAAAATGCCAATATCCCGTACACCTATTTTTGAAGTTTTAAATGTCAAAAGTCTAATTAAATCTCTACACTTTCACAGGCATTGCACCTCTTACTACATCCTCAGAAGGTACTTTTACATTGAGCGAAATCTTATTTAAAAGAAGTCCACAACCTGTTCCTGTGTAGCATGTAGATTTTCCTAAATCATGAATGGGGATTTCTAGGCCAAGGATAGCAATCTCTTATGGGCAACCTTCCAGGGGGTTGCATGCTAGCAGGGGGCCAGAGGCAAAAAGCAGGCAGAGCAAGGCATGCGACTCCTATTTTTGTATAGTGGGGCACATTCCAGCCATACAAAAACCAGATGTTTCTAGCCACCGCCTTCCCTTCTCCATCCAGGCAATCAAGGGAAATGTTCACAGTTCAAGGACACATTTCAGCCAGACAAAAGCACCCAAGGTCCATGAGAAGTATGGTGTGGGGAAAGGGGTTGCGGCTTGTGGAGATTTCTAGCACTGGATAGAGAGACTTCCTGGACCTAAGGTTCCCCACTCCAGATCTCAAGGGCAATAAGAAGCTTTTTTTTTTTTTTAAAGTGCACACTGGAAACTTTAACCTTTCCATATGTACAGGGAGACTGCAGACAGGGTACTCTGGTGCTTCACAACACCCAAGTTGTTGTTGTTTTAAGAGATCTGAGGCTAATAAAAGCTCTTCTGGGAACTAAACTTTCAACAATTATGTCAGTTTCACATGGCAGCATGGGGACTATAAATAGTCACAAGTGAAAATATTTTTTGAGTGGTGTCTGTTAAAAACTCAGAAGAAATGAAAGACATTGTACAGTCCCAAGGATTTTTATCAAACCTAAAAGCTCCTTAGCTCTCAAAGAAAACTCACAATCTAGAAATGATTGCCAAAATGGAAGCATAAATGGAAGTCAGAAGCGGAAGTGTACCATCAAGGCAGGGATATTACAGTATTTAAGCTAGTTAAAAACACCCAGCATGTACTCACCTCATGTGCTAACATTTTATAAAGTTCTTCTTTAGTTACAGAAATTCTCTCTCTGTCTGTGCTATCCACAACAACTATCACAAACTAAAAGAACAAGAAGCATTATTATTAGTTACTTTACAAAAAAAGTCTCAAAGCAACTCACACCACAGAAAAAATTCATTCTAAGACAATCCAAACAAATATAACATTAAAATTAGTAATAGCAAACTAAAACTGATTAGTAAATGCAGAATGTTCATACAAATCCTGAACATCAACAAAAAAGCATAGAAATTTTACCCAAGAAAAGCTGTTAAACATTGTTAAGGCATCCTCAGTACACACAGTTAAAGCTATTATATTACTGCAGCAAAGCCAATGCTTTTCAAGTTCCAGGTAGATCTTGCATTAATGGATGGTTTAAATGTTAAAACAGTTGACTACAGTCTCCAAGCTTGTGTACTGAGTCTCTTTCAGTACAATCACAAACATGTTTACTCTAAAATAGTTCCCACCAAGTTCAATAGGGCTTACATCCCAGAAAATGTATTTAGGATTGCAGCATTCTCCTCACACGGAATGGCTGCTACAGGGTTTAATAGGGACTGTATCCATTCGGTTAGAAGGTCAAAAAGAGACCAGGGATATTGCTGTCCAAATCTCATCCTTGTGCAATTGCTCTTTTCTTGATCTGAAGAATCTTTCTAGCCCCCCAAGAGAGATTTTTTTGTTATTTGTTATTTTTAAGACTACTTTTAGGTTACCCTAATGCAGTAACGTAATCTATTATAAAGCATAGTTCTTTGGGTTTAAATTATTTCAGCAAACAACGGTTTTCTTAAAATACTCTAAAGTCAGAGAAGGTTGGAAGTAATTTAGACTAAAAATTGGTCTAGGCTATATCAATTCATAGTGCAGATGAGGACTCCTACAGAAGCAGCAAACTCTAGCCAGCTTTCTCCTCATCATTAGTTTTTGATGTTGTACACAATGAACCTCACCTTTAACATCAATTACCCACACTGAAGCTTTTTGAGTATTAACATGGCGGAGGGGGGAGACTAGACAAAGCATTCAACAGGCTGAAGGATGCAGCAGTCACACCTCTGGGAACACTAGATGTCATATTTAGAGTGGGCCTATGCACATTATGGGTAGGCCTAATTTGTACACTCGCTCCCTAGATTTTTCAAGCATTAGCAAACAGGTGCACTAGGGTTATGTATGGTAGATTGACACATTTAATCCCTATGTAATATACATTCCTCTTTCCCACTATACAGATGTTCTACATAGCTGGAGCCTCATCTGAACTACCTTAAAAGGTGTGTGTGGTTTTTGTCAGAGAATGTGTTAATCATAAAACACAGAAGTAAATTCGGAATTCATATTATTGAATTTTAAGACATACTGCTTAGAATGCAAACTCAAAGCAAGCAATTATTTCCAAAATTGCATTTACATTTCCCCCCCTAAATGGAGTATTTATCACATTGCTTGTAACCATATAGCAAAACAAATGGTGATAACATGCAGCATGAAGTGGAAGTACCTAATATTGTAATCAAAAGTAATAATCTGATCCCTTAATAACTAAGGGCATGATACCGCCAATGCAACTCTTTATTCTGGCTGAATCCTGCTTCAAAGTCCTGTATGAAATTATGCCCACCCTCATTACACTTTGTTTAATGTTATCTCCCAGCAGATGACAAATTCTTACTTCAGTATTTGTATAGTATGTATTCCAAGAAGATCGAAGTGATTCTTGGCCTCCAATATCCCACATAAGAAACCGTGTATTATTAACAACTATCTCTTCTACATTGCTTCCAATGGTTGGGGATGTATGCACCACTTCATTCATAGAACTGCAAAAAAAAAAATTAAGGATGATGTGTTTTTTCTTCCCTCTCCCTGCTGTATACATATTAATGACAATTAACTATTTGGAAATATATAAAATAATTCATTTACAGCTTGTGCCAAGGTATTGCTTCAAAAAACCCAGTACAAAATATTTGCAGTGTGATCTTATGCATGTTTACAGTGTTCAATAGGTCTTACTCCTAGATAACTGCCCGAGATTGAAGCCTCTGTTAACAACAATCTCTGACTTGTAACTATACCAATCCAAACTATGATGGAGATAGTTCAGTTCTTGTACCACTTGTACTAGTTATAAAAACTGTTACATCCCCAAATGTGACAAAGAGTAAGTTCACATGGCCTAAATCTTCTGTAGTATGCTCTGAGATGCATTTGGACGCAATTGTGCTTGCAGTTGCTTTGAGGTCAAAATATGACCTGGCATATCCTAGACACAGCAGCAGCATTTTTATCAAAACGGCCACTACACTACTGCAAAAATAGCTGCTGGTATGTTGCAGCTATGTCTAGGGTGTGCTAGGTCACATGTTAAGCTGTCCATGCAAGTGCAGCGTTAGGAACACATGAACCACATTTGCATGACCACAGATTTTGTCAGTAAATAATTATTCTGCTAGAAGCACAGAAGAAAAAATGCAGCTTAAACACATTTTACTTGACAGAAGTAAAAAAGTGTTCATAATTCCAAACAAAAATTGCAGCTGCTTTTAGAAAACCTTTTAAGAATCTGATAGGATGGTTAACAAATTTAAGAGTCTTTAATTAATTTAACAATTAAATTTAAGAAGTAAGCATATTCCCAAAACCTCAGTATAACTGCTTTTTGGAGATATTCAAGGTAGTATGAAATACTGTACAATTTAAAACTACAAAATCCACAGTTGATCAATATCTATACTGGGAACTCCAAAATGTCACAAAATAATGACCAAACTTTCAAATTCTCCAAAGATCTTCATCAGGTGAGATCTTACAAAAACAGGGTATGGAACAAAGGAAAAAAATAAAGTACAAAAGGCTGGGTGCTATGGCCATGAGGTCTGCATTAAGACTTGGTTCTAAAATACATGTTAGAGACTGAATTAGTCTCTGCTAGATACTGAAGGTATCAGTTTACATCTAGGATTCTGGAATAAAGAAGCACAAAGGGTGACCCCCATTTTTTTAAACAGAGCCTGACTGTTTCCTAGACCTGTCTCATGCCTAAAGCAGGAGGGTAAGGAGAAGAAAATATTTACATCATATTAAAGATGTCCTTTCCTTCTAGCAATGTGTTATTTTAATTCCCTATTTCAGTAATACACCAGAACCAACACTGCCACACATTACTTTGTGTGTTGTGTTTTCCTAATTGTATAGCTTGACTCTCAGATAATGTGTTGGAGATAAAGATTCTATCCTTGTCTTCTCCTTGATTTGATGCAGGGTAAATAGTTTTCTTCTAAATGTGGGAGCACTGAAGTATGCAATGCCACATTATAAACTGAAGTGATATGGGCCAGCAAGTGCTGTACCGCACAGTTCTACTAATCATGAAATTTGGCTCTGCATAATGCTTACGCAACACCACTATAAGGTATAGCATTATTATGCCCATATTACATATGGGGAATTAAAAATTAGAGATAGTAGTTTGCCTAAGGTTACTAGAAATTAAGGTGGTCATAGGTGCAGCACCTTCTACTTGTCATGATTCCCTTGGAATAAAAAAAAAATACTGTGTACTATTTCCAGGATGCTGAAAGACAAAAGTTGAAAGATTGCTTCTGTATAGGAAGAGAGGAAGGAAGAAATGTATGGTATAGTAGCATCTAGGCCACACTGTACCATGTACAAGATGTTTAAAGGAACCGTTTTATTCACCAGAAAGGTGTTTCTCAGTGGACGCCAGGACACCGCCAAGTGGGGGTATTGTGTTTCTTGCTAGTGCTTGAGGCAGGAAAGAGTTAACACTCCAAAACGACCATTAATGTGGCCCCTCCCACGGAGTGCTAGTTCGCCATCTGGCCAAGCTTAAAATATAAACTGATACATATCTAAAAAACTGTGACAACCTTAACTTTAATTATCATGAAAACATACATTGTACACGTAAGTTGTAAAAATAACTGTACAGTCTCTACTCAGAGCGACTGCCAACTCCACTGAATGATAATTGGGAGAGGAGTGATCATTGACTCTTCAGTGTCCACCCTTTTTATTATCATGTTTCCTGTCGTGTGTATCCCAGGGTGGGCCTTGGCGGTGTCCTGGCGCCCACTGAGAAACACCTTTCTGGTGAGTAAAACGGTTCCTTCTCCAGTGGGCACCAGGACACCCCCAAGTGGGATGTTCCAGAGCTGATGTATTGATTGGGTGGGTACATAAATGTTCAATTATCACTCAGGACCTGCTGAATAACTCGCCTCCCAAAGGCTGCTTCAGCTGAAGCATAAATATCTATTTTATAATATTTAGTAAAAGTATTAGGGTTTGCCCAAGTGGCCGCCCTACATATTTCTTGAAGAGATGCATTTGTTGAATAAGCTGCAGTAGCAGCTGCAGCTCTAGTGGAATGAGCCATAATGCCTGAAGGCAATGGTATGTTGAGAGAACTGTATGCTAAGACAATGCAGCCCTTAATCCATCTCGCCAAAGTAGAGGAGGACACCCTTTTACCGAGAGTAGTTGGGTGGTAAGAAAGAAAGAATCAGTTTGTCTTATTGGCCTAGTCCTATTTATATATACGTTAAGTGCTCTCCTCACATCCAGGAATGCCAAGCGTGTTCTAGAGGATGCTTTGGCGAAGGACAAAATGTTGGCAATACTATTTCCTGCTGACAGTGAAAGGCTGAATTAACTTTTGGAACGAAAGTAGAATCTGTTGTCAAAATGACTCTGTCAGTATGGAAGATATAGATGTTTTGCCACCGAGAGAGCTCCAAGTTCAGATACTTGTCTAGCTGATGTTATTGCTATGAGAAATAATACTTGGAAGGAAAGTATTCGTAACGTAGACGTTTTCAATGGTTCAAATGGCGGTTTTTGAAGAGCTGCCAAGACCTTGTGAAGATTCCATGTTGGAAAACGAAGATGAACAGGTGCTGACAATAGTGAAGCCCCTCTTAGAAATTGTTTCATATAGGGATGAGCTCCCAGTGATGCATAAGAAGACTTAGACAGGATGGTTGACACCGCAGATGCTTGTCGCCTCAAAGTATTGGGTCTCAACCCCTTCTGCAAACCAGCATTGAAAAAGGATAACACCTCTGCAATTCCTGACTTCCTAGGTGTAACATGATTCCTATGACACCATTTCAAAAAGGCCGCCCAGGTATACTGGTAGCTTCTTAATGTGGACTGTCTTCTAGATGCCAATATTGTGGTTACCACTTCTGTGGGTAATCCAGCCCTCAGCAGTTTGCCCCGCTCAATTTCCATGCGGTTAAGCTCAACCATTGGAGATCGGGGTGACGAAGCAGTCCTTGTAGCAGCAAATCTGGTCGAAGAGGCAGACGCCATGGGGGCTCGACAGCTAGGTTGAGTAGCTCTGAGAACCATGGCCTCCTTGGCCAATCTGGTGTTAGTAGAACAACATTGGCCCTCTCCATCCTTACCTTTTTCATTACCCAAGATAGCAATGGAAAAGGGGGGAAGAGATACAGTGTTGCCTTCGGCCAAGGAAAATTTAGGGCATCTACACCCTCTGCTCTGAGAGATGGATAGCGAGTGTAATACCTCTTCAGTTGATGATTGACATTGGAAGCGAAAAGGTCCACATCCATCCTTCCGAACCTTCTGCATATATGTTTGAACACATCTTTGTGCAACTGCCATTCTCCCGGCAACATCTCCTGTCTGCTTAACCAGTCCGCTTGGACATTCTCTACTCCCTTTATATATCCCGCTGTCAATGATTGTAGCGTGTGCTCTGCCCAGGAAATTAGTAGATATGCCTCCTGATGAAGAACCAGTGACTTCGTCCCTCCTTGACGATTTATGAACGCTTTCACACAGGTGTTGTCTGTTCTCAGCAGCACATGTTTGAGATGGAATAAAGGCACAAAATGTTGCAGCACCAACTGTGTTGCCCGAAGTTTGAGTAAGTTGGTGCTTTGGTTTGATTCGTGAGGGGACGAGGAGCCCTGCAGGATTTGACCTCTGCAGTGAGCTCCCCACCCCTGGAGACTCGCATCTGATGAGACAGTCTCCCGTGGTGGGTCCTTTAAGGAAAGTCCTCTGCGTAAATTGCAATCCTTTTTCCACCAATGAAGAGCGGTTCTCAGTCGTAACGTCAGAGGAACCTGGAGATGCATGTAATGTGGTATCTGCCACTGGTATGGTAACAGTGTCCATTGTAGAGGACGAACATGAAATCTGGCCCATGGCGTAACTTGGATAGAGGAAACAAGCAAGCCTAAAACCCGTGCTAAGACCATCAAGTCCTCTGCAGGCTTCGCTAACAATGGTTGAACAGCCAACTTTTATCTTTTGAACTCCATTTTCCAAAAGAGAAATTGTCTCCAGTTCCATATCTATTATTGCTCCCAAATGCTGTAAACGTAGTTGAGGGAACAGATGACTCTTGGGGATGTTGACTAAGAATCCGTGATCATGGAGAACTGCTAGTATGGTGTGAATGTCCTGATAAGCTGACTGTGCTGTGTGTGAACGAATCAGAATGTCGTCTAAATATGGGTAAAGATTCAACCCATGTTGACAGAGATGCGCGACAAGGGTCACCACAATTTTTATTTTTTAAAGACCCTCGGGACTGACGCCAAGCCAAAGGGCATTGCCCTGTACTGATAGTGTTGATTGTTGTAAACGAAGCGGAGGAACTTGCGGTGCTGCGGATGGATTGGCACATGTAAATATGCTTCGGTTAGATTCGAAGGCTGCCCGCAGCTGGGTACTGACTGTGGCTACCGCCGAGTACTGCCCAAATTTCTTAAAATGCCTCTTCTTTGAAGGCTGCCCACAGCTGGGTACTGACTGCGGCTACCGCTGAGTACTGCCCAAATTTCTTAAAATGCCTTTTCTTTGAAGGCTGCCCGCAGCTGGGTACTGACTGCGGCTACCGCCGAGTACTGCCCAAATTTCTTAAAATGCCTTTTCTTCGAAGGCTGCCCGCAGCTGGGTACTGACTGCGGCTACCGCTGAGTACTGCCCAAATTTCTTAAAATGCCTTTTCTTTGAAGGCTGCCCGCAGCTGGATACTGACTGTGGCTACTGCCAAGTGCTGCCCAGAACTCTTAAAATGCGTTTTTGTGGAAAACTGCCTGCAGCTGGATGCTGAGGCCTCGGTAATTGTGCGTAGGCTTATGGGGGCTGCGAAGCTAAGCAGTGCGGTGGATGAGCAAAGCCAAATAACTACATACAGCAGAGGGGACCAGTTAGACTTCTAAATGCAGCCAAGGGCAAAAATAGCAAGGCCAAAATCATTGCACACAGTAGAGAGCAGTTTGAGCTCTAAAACCGCCAGGAGCAAATTTCACACCTCAGGCGAAAAAAGGTTGGGGAGCAAGAGCTGTTGGGCTGTTGCTGGATGGGAGGGTCTGTTTCTCAATGACGAAGCCACAAAATACGCCTAGCTACAACTTCAGCAGCCATGGCTCTAGCTGCGAATTGAGTAGCATCCATTGTTGCATCTGCAATGAAAGCCTGTGTCCTTGATACCTTCAAAATTGTTTTCCTAAGTGTGTCTTGGTCTTAATCTGGATTTTCCAAAACTTCATCCAGCCACAATAATGCAGCCCTTGAGAACACAGATGCTGCTATAGATGCACGTACCGACAAGGCTGACGCTTGATGGACCTTTTTAAGTGCCATATCTATCGTTCTGTAAGATCTGTCAATTGAGCATCCCCTTCTCTTAAAAGGAAGTTTCTAGAAACTAAGGCAGAAATTGGAGAATCAATGTCTGGAGTTTTGAGCTGCTCCATAAACTCTGGGTCCAATAAGTACAGTTTCTTAGCATACGTCAGTGACTTGGTAGACTGAACTGGTGAGTGCCATTCAGATTCCACTATTTGTCTGAGCAGTGATGGTACCTTAATGACCTTATCAGTAGACTTTGGTTCCGAAAGGACAGATGCGCCTCTGGAGGTAGAAGGTGCCTGTTCTGTAACAACATCATTCAAATCTAAAACCGCCATAGCCTTGCATAGCAGAGGCATATAGTAAGTGCTATGAAACAACCTATTGGAGTGGTGCTCTTCCGGTTGTGAAGTATCACTCCATTCATCTGATTCGTCTTCGAAATCAAGCACTGAATCATCGTGCATAAACTGTTGCCTAGCAAACTTTGATCTGTCTGGTCTGTCAGCTGATAACCCCTGTGCTCTACCCCTGGCCACATCATGTGGATCTGGTGATCCATTTGCAAGGTCAGTGTGGAGCTGCTGTTGCTCAACTGCAGGGAAACCTGCCTGATTCATCTGATCACTGCACTGTCATATAGTGTGTTGGCAGTGACTTTGTCCTGGTTCATGACTGTGCTGTTGTGCCTGTACAGGAACCACTTGAAAAGATTGGCGAAAAACAGCTAGTTCTGCTGATATATCACCCATGAGAGCCTTTCTAATATAATTTAATTCTGCAGCTCCTAAATGAAAAGACTTCACCTGTTGAAGTTCCTGATCTGAACACGAGGTGGCAAGAGCGGCCATCTGTGTGGAGTTGAATTGATGCTGGTTATGATTAGTTCTGTCACGCAAAACTCTGTGCTGCTGTTTATGACTGTGCCCATTAGGCGCAATATCACTTACAGGCGCTATAGCCCCAGTGCTCTGTGAAACCTCAGGGTGATGAATATTAAAACCTGTAAATTCCTCATCATTTTGCTCAGAATTTGAGCAAAAAAGGACTGAAGGATCTGGAACCTCCTCCTGCTGTGAGGGAAATTCAGCATTTACTGTACTCAACTGCTGTGATTGCTGTCCTAGATACAGCGCCCTTCTGGTTTGTAAGGAAGCATTTGTCTGATATTCTGTGGCGCCCTCAGCAGCAACCCTTCCTGATTGCTCTGCAGTATGGCTAACTGTATGTTTTGTTTTAGTCATATGCGTGCGTCCTGATTGCTCTGCCACCGCAGTGCTGACAGGCTTTTCTGCACCTTTAACTGCTTCCATACTTTTACATCCTGATTGCACTGCTACCACACCAGCTACAGGGTATGCAGTATCGTTAAGCGCTTTTAAATTTTTTTCCCACCCTGATTGCTCTCATACCTCATCGCTTACAGGGGAAAGAGGTGCATGTTGATTAACGGCCATTCTCTGTGCTACCAGAAGAGCAAATGGGTTGAGCGGTGCCTGTGAGGCTGCTTGATTAAAATGGCGACCGCCTTTGAGAGCGCTGCAATGGCTCGTCTTTTTAACTGCTGGTTCATGGGAGCGAGCTGCAGGTGCTACCGCACCAAGCGCTGCAACCGTTCGTTTGGAAAGCCATGAAGAGACACTTTTTTGCTCCTTAGGCATTTCGCTTTCAGCAGGAAAGACCAATTTATAATGGGAAGAAAGCTACTGTTCAAATCATGAAACGAGGGGAAATCACCCTGAAATTCATTAACGTAGGGAAATATCATTAAGAGAAAAATCCACAGAGAAATTTATTACTGAGGAAAACCTCCCCGGAAATTCATGAAATGCGGGAAATATTAACGGAATGCATAAATAGAAAATCACAGAGAAATTCATTAATGAGGAAAATCTACCCGGAAAACCATTCAGTGAAGGAAATATCACTAAGGGAATGCATTACTTGGAAAAAATCACAGAGAAATTCATTTCTGAGGAGAAACATTGTACCAATTAATCTTAGGACTAACACCTATATACCACACTGAGAGAAGAGTGAAGTGAACATTAACTGCTAATAAATAACATAAATAGAGAAAAAGATAAAGACATAACTCGGCCAGACTGAAGAGCAAGGCGAAAATCAGTACTGCTCAAGCGAGGCAGGAAAACGAACTAGCACTCCGTGGGAGGGGCCACATTAACGGTCGTTTTGGAGTGTTAACTCTTTCCTGCCTCAAGCACTAGCAAGGAACACAATACCCCCACTTGGGGGTGTCCTGGTGCCCACTGGAGAAGCTACTTTCTCTAAGTTTCTGTTCAGCCCATGCATAGAACTTCATTCTGTCAGCAAACAGATCTAAATAAATTCCAAGATCTAAAAAAGATACCAGTCATGTTATTTTTTAAAAATGAAGTAATCTTGCAAATTATCATCTTTGGCCAGAAATAAAGCCAGGCTCACAGAGTGCATGTCATCACGGAAAACTTTAGTACAGTAAGCATTTAAAAAACATGGGTTCTTAAGCAATGCATGTGTAACACTGCAAGGCACCTGTACAATGCTGTTTCTCCTGGTTCCTTAAGACCAGGATCATGTTCATGAAATGCTCTATTAGATCTTGAGTTAATGCAGGAGAGGCAGCAGCAATACTGGCCCAGGGCACCTTCCAGTCATATACTGACTAGACTAAGTACTGCATCTTCAAGCTTTTAAAGAGCCAACCTATCTCTCTAAGCACATGGTAAAGAACCCAAAAAAAGCTGGTGATCTATTAACCCACAATGTCAAACCAGCATCGTGTGGCAGTAAAAGGATGGGCATCTTTCAGAACAGATTCAAAACAGAACAGCAAATATCATGACACTCTTACAAAAATTCAGTGGAGTCATATTTGGAATATCTTGTATGGGTTGCTCCATGTCAAACAGGATGTCATAAAGCTGGAAGAGTTAAAGAAGAAGGCAACTAAAAATCAAAGGAGATAAGAAACACTTTCCCTATAAGAACTAAAGCATTTGGAGCTTTTTGTTTAGAGAAAAAGACTAATAATACTAGGACCTAGGGTGCTATAATAAAGTTGATTGACAGATTCAAGAGACACATGGAAGTTCTTCACAAAACAAAATGCGATGGCAATCGACTAAAACAAAACCATGTAAAGGATTAGAAATGTTTTGGGAGGAAGGATCTATCAGTAGCTATTATCCATGTTAGCTAAATGAAAGCCCTGTTCATAGAGATGTATACTACTGACTACCAGATGCGGAGGACAAACAGGGGGTGGCCGTCATCCTCTGGGATGTCACTATGCACACCAAGAGGGATCTGGCCTGCCTCTGGCAGGGAAAAACTAAAGTTTGTGTAGTTCAACAGCCTGATCCAACACGGTAAGTTGTCACTTGTTCATATATATCACTTCATACTTACAATTGATAAAGTATGGTTGTTTTTCCTGCATTATCAAGGCCAACAATTATCACTTTGTGCTCTGGGGAGAGAGAGAAAAGAGCAAATGAGGGAGTAAGGGACTAGCTGTTTTATTTATTTAAATTATTTCTATATTGCTTTAGATTTCTGAAAAAATCCAAGCTGTTTACAATGTTTCTTCAAATGTGAAACACTATTATAAAATACCAAAAACAAAACATTATGAATGAAACTCAACAAAGAGCCACATTTAAAGCAACATTCTTAACAAGAAAACAAATTATCTTAAACCTAAAATTACAGGTAAAAATCAAATTAAAAATGCAATAGAATTCCACATATTAAAGCATCATTAGCAGCTAAACAAAAGAACTGATGTAGCCCCCAGTTTCCCCACAGTAACAACTTCCAAACACATCCTTAGCACTGTCCAACCTACTCTCAACTATTCCCACCAACCATATCCATAACTCACCTAATCTTCATAAACCATTTGTTATAAAGTATACAACCTGTCTTAAAAAAATCCCTGGCAACATTAAACATACATTTACAACCAGCTCATTTACTCACCTCTATCTGGCAATATAGTGCCACACAAGCATTAACATAACCACTCTCTCTCTGTCTTCCACCCAGGCAGACCCTTACTCTTTACTGGTTCAGTCTTTCACACTGAGCAGTACTGTGCAACTTTACAACACAGAGAGAAGTCATGCACATCATCACGCCACATCTCCCTATGCATATCATGATTTTATTATTTTTTGTTTTTGTATTATTATCAAGACACCCTGTAGACCCTGAAGATGGAAAGGAGGGGTGTCAATAATAATAAAATGTATTTATTGTGTGTCACCTTCCTTTTTGGAATGACTATTTTATTTATCATACAAAATAAACACTAGGCCTCCCTGTTTTTCTTTAAGGACTTGTGTGGCACCAGCACAGTTTGTAAATTCTCTTCTTCCTGTTTTCAAAAGGGTGATGTTATAGAATTTCCTTTAACATGCATTACAGGCAAGCCACCAGATAGGTACTGAGCTCCTGAAGGACCAAAGAGAAGCCCAAATAAAAAAATCACCAAGTGGTCATCACATTAGGAAAGTGCCTTAGATGGATACCACCTTCCTCCTTAGCTGGTATTTTCACTCGGGGAAAGAGAACTGAATTGTGTTATACAATGCATAACCATTATTTATACCAAGACTATACAATGGACAGGCTATAAAGTTAAACCCCCAATGGCCTTATGAACAATGGTAGCAAAACCCTGACCATATCTAACTTTTTATACATGTATATGTTGATTATACTGGATGGATCCAGCCACCCTCCCACAAACAGTAGGTTTAATTGTTGGCACAAGGGCCAAATCTAGAGAAGGTTCCTGCTGTAAGGAGATGATAAAGGCAATGTCTGTCTAGTCCCCCCCTCCAAAAAAACACCTTCTCCATCTTCAATTCTGTTCTGGAGGGTCTCCCAGCCCTTTGGAACAGATTTTATTTATTTACTTATTATTTGATTTATATCCCACCCTTCCTCCCAGCAGGAGCCCAGGCAAACAAAAGCACTAAAAACACTTTAAAACATCATACAAACAGACATTAAAAGAAAACAACTTTAAAAACATTTTTTTTTAAAAGCTTTGAAGACATTAAAAAAAAGGTTAAAAAACATATTGTTTGGGGGGGGGAGTTTAAAACCATATCAAAAAGCAGTTCCAACAGACTGAGATAAGGTCTCAACTTAAAAGGCTTGTTGAAAGAGGAAGGTCTTCAATAGATGCCGAAAAGATAACGGAGTTGGCACCTGTCTAATATTTAAGGGTAAGGAGTTCAACAGGGTAGGTGCCCCCACACTTAACGTCCGTTTCCTATGTTGTGTAGAATGGACCTCCTGATAAGATGGTATCTGCAAAACGCCCTCACCTGCAGAGCACAGTGATTGACTGGGTATATAAGGGATAAGAAGGTCTTTCAGGTATCATGTCCCAAACTGTATAGGGCTTTGTACACCAAAACCAGAACCTTGAACTTGGCCCGGTAGCAAATGGGCAGCCAGTGCAATTCTTTCAGCAGCGGGGTGACATGTTGGCATTACCCTGCCCCAGTGAGCAGTCTTGCTGCCGCATTTTGCACCAGCTGCAACGTCCGGACCAACCTTAAAGGCAGCCTCATATAGAGCACATGAATGGAGGTTACCAGTGCATGGACAACAGTGGTCAGGCTATCCCGGTCCAGAAACGGCCACAGCAGTCTTACCAACTGAAGCTGGTAAAAGGCACTCCTAGCCACTGAGGTCACCTGGGCCTCTAGCGACAAAGATGGATCTAGGAGCACCCCCAGACTACGGACCTGCTCTTTCAGAGGGAGTATGACCTCATCCAAAGCAGGCAACTGACCAATTATCTGCTCAGGAACCACCAACCCACAGCACCTCCGTCTTGCTAGGATTCAGACTCAGTTTATTGGCCCTCATCCAGGCAGCAGTCCAGGGTTTGCATGACCTCTCCCGATTCAGATGTTACAAAAAAATAGAGCTGGGTATCATCAGCGTACTGCTGACACCTTGCCCCAAATCTCTTGGTGACCGCTCCCAAGGGCTTCATCTAGATGTTAAACAGCATGGGGGACAAGATGGCACCCTGCGGCACCCCACAGCACAACTGCCAGAGGGCCAAAAGACAATCACCCAATGCTATTCTCCGAAAAAGACCATGGAGATAGTATCAGAACCACTGTAAAACAGTGCCTCCGATACCCATCTTACCAAGTCGGCCCAGAAGGATACCATGGTCAATGGTATTAAAAGCCGGTGAGAGATCAAGTAAGAGTAACAGGGTCACAGTCCCCTGTCCTTCTCCTGATAAAGGTCATCCATCAGGGCGACCAAGGCCGATTCAGTCCCATAACCAGGCCTGAACCCAGACTGGAACGGGTCAAGATAATGTTTCATCCAAGAGTACTTGCAGGGGGCACAGGGGGCTGTAGGGGAATATTGTGGAAATTATTTCCTCTCCTTCCACCCAAGGGAACATCTGCTTACCTGAGTTCTGCTCCCCACAAATCTGTATCCAACCCAAAGTAATTAAACCATGAATCTGACATATGAATGTTAGCCCAGTGGTTCCCAACCTTTATGATTATAGGACCCCCTTTGTAAGCTCAAAAAAATTCCATTACTCCCCCCATGCTAATTGTATGTTAATTGAAAAAACTGCATGGCAAGATCACATCTCCAAATAAACCTTTTCATTAAGAGCTCCCTGCAGACAGGGAGATGTTGCTTTCTTTTCTTAATGCATAGGTCCAATGAAATTGGTATCCCTTTCCACTCCTCAGTATGAAGATGTACAGTGAGTGACAGCGCTGGACTAAGATCCAGGTTCCAATCCATGAAGGCCACTGGGTGACCTTGGACCAGATGAGTTAGGGTCCTCCAGATGGATAGGCTTGATTACCTTTACCTGTAATGCTCTGACTGACTTCCTATCTGATATGTCTTAGGGAAGCTTATCTGCCCCTCCTCCTTCCGCCCTTTCCTCTCTTCTCTTCTTCGACTGTCCAAGAGAGAGGAGACACCTTTGTCTCTGCTCTCTCTCTCTCCTGAGCCATGAGGGCGACTCCCAAACCTGGGTGTTGTGCCTCCAACTTAGTTAGTTAGAACTAGGTATGCCTTTTTATCTACTATGTATTTCTATAAATAAAGTAGCTTTTCTTATTTTACTAAGTCTTAAGTCTCAGTGATCTCAATGCAGGGTAAAAGCCTGTGAACCGCCCAGGGAGCTTTGGCTATGGGGCGGTATATAAATTTAATAAATAAATAAATAAATAAACGTACACACTGGCACACAAACATTTCAGACTGTTCCATTCTCTGCTTAACAAATATACAAATTTACACAACAACAACTCCCTGATGTGCTAATCTTCTATCTGCAGGGAGGTGTTCCTTTCTTTTTTTTAAAGTAAGGGTCCAAACAAATTGGTATCCCCCTCCCCACCCACACACACAGTTTGAAGATGTACAGTCCTGTCTCCCAACACCAGTGGGTGACAGTTTTGAGCTGCTGACCTTTAAAAAAAAGAAGCAGCAGCAGCAGGAATGTGGTGGTGATGGGGATGCTAAATTGTGCACTGCAGACAACAAGGTGGATGGATTAAGTTGGGCGGTTATTGCTTTTAGGCCTTGGAATGATCATCAGCACTGATGACTTAGTTATCATGCACTGGGAGAATGAGAGCAGAGCAGATCATTGCACGCACGCACACACCTGCCCCTCCTGCAAGCAACTGCAAGTGTGCATGCATTTGGGCATGTGGGGAGGGCAGCCTTCAACTGCCACAGCATCTTGGAGAGAGAGATTTGGGGTAGGGTGTGTAGGTGGAAGAAAGGGGAGATGCTGGCACACACACTTAGCCTCAGAGATAGGGGTGCAAGCAAGTTCTGGGCTTTCTCACTGCCCCTTGGCTCCGTCTGTGCCTAAGGTGAGATTTGGGCGGCCTCGCAAATAAGACTATTTTTTAAAAGGAGGTGGCAGCGAAGCAGGAGCCAAGAAAGGCAGGCATGCTGGTTGCCAAGAAGGAAGGAGGAAAGCAGCTTTTCCTTGCAGCCTTGTTTCTTTTTGCTTCACAAAAAGCCTCTCTTCTTCTGAGCAAGGGCATTGTCAGCAGTGGTAGTGCGAGGAGCTGGGAGCTGGCAATAGTAATCCCCTCTTCTTCCTGGTAGCTCCATCCTCAGTCTACTTCAGTGACTGCCATGTGTTTTATAGACAGACACCTGCCCTCGGCATGGCTGGAAGATGGTCTGCGACTTCAGCAAAAGTCCTCTCTCTTGTTTGGAGCAAGGCGGAGGTGTTGTCTGCAGCGACAGTGGGGAGCAGACAGCATCCAGGGAATGAAGTTCTTTTTAAGAATAATAGTAATAATAATAATAATAATAATAATAATAAAACCTTTCTTTACTGTTCACAGCCCCCTCGGATTACTTCACAGCCCCCTTGTGGGTCACGGCCCCCAAGCTGGGAACCACTGATTTAGCCTATACTTTTCTCCATAACAGTTTTTCAAATATTTCCTTTGGATTCTCTAGTTAGCACCAATATATCTAAGTCATGTGAACAAATGTTTTGAAATAAATTAGCTTTGGATTCATCTGATAATGACATTCGTACAACAGCACTGTGATAGTAAAACTATATTGCATATTGCATGGTATATAGGCTAGAACAGACTGCTCACTTGCTGGATCATGCAAAAGTGTTTTAACTGACTTGTAAACACTTGCTGATAGTCATGTAGGACTCTATTTAGCAGCAGTAATGTTATAGAATAGCATGCCATGTTTAACTGCATTTCCCTCAGAATCCTTTTGTCTTTTAAATTTTGTATTTCAAATGTTTTGCATACATTATTTGTACATTTTTAATTACAGAAAATAAATTCATTTTTAATCCAAACAATAAAAGGCAACTGCTAGTACAAGAATTTGACAATGTCTGAAAGATTTCTTGTGTGACGCATAAGAACCATGATCCAGCAGATGATTCCACTGAATGCTGCTGGGACTTTCCCACCCTTGGCCACAGAAGAGCTTATGCTTGTAATTCTTTGCTTTCCATAATTGGCAAAGGAACCTAATTATGTGGGTAGTTTGCTAGACTGCAGGCACTGGCAGTGTTCAGACGTAATGCTAAATCATGGTTTAGCATTACAAGGATGAACTGTAGAGAGACTCCTCATGCATGGCCACTAGTAGCAGTTCATAAGCTTTCTCTTCCATTTTAGAGTAACAGAAGCTTGTCATGATGTCTGATCCAGGACAAGTTGTAGTTAGTCTCAACTATGGTTAGTGGAAACAAGCCAAGTTCAAACCATAGTTTATAAAGCTAGCTTGTTTTCACCACACATAGCTAAGATTAATGACACTTTAGGCTCTGAACGTATCGCTACTTGGTGGTTAATCTAAAACATAAATGAACGCTTCTGTTCTGCTCCTCGTGGATATGCCAGAGAAGGGCTGGGGGGAGCAGCAAAGTCCAGTGGCTTGTCCTCCCAACTCTAAACCATGGTTTAACATTACATGCAAACCAGGCTAATGTTTACTCCAAACACTGGTGGAGTTACGGGGAGAGGGGGAAATGGAAGTGAATGTTATAGAAGGGCAAATTAAGTATTTTTAATCAATATTATGTGGTTTTGCAGTGTTTATAGCCACAGGATACATTAAAGTTTTAAGAGTCTGCACAACAGCACAAAAAAAAGACTAAAACACCTGACTCCCACCATAACAATAGAATCTACACTAAAGTTTGTTCCAGGTGATAATTATATCACTGGCAGGGTGAATGATGGAAAGGCACTGGGAACAATCTACAGCATGACAAAGAAAGGGGGTGTCTTAAGTGTCTATGGTAACTGATTAGCAACTGAAAAATGGAAATGGACTGCCTTCAAGTCGATCCCGACTTATTGCTACCCTATGAATAGGGTATTCATGGGAAGCAGTATTCAGAGGGGGTTTACCATTGCCTCCCTCTGAGGCTAGTCCTCCCCAGCTGGCTAGGGCCTGCTCAGCTTGCCACAGCTGCACTAGCCAGCCCCTTCCTGGTCCGCAACTGCCAGCTGGGGGGCAACTGGGCTCCTTCGGACTATGTAGCTTGCCCACGGCTGCACAGGTGGCAGGGCACGTAACCCCTGAGCCACTCACTGGGGAGGTCATCTTTAGCTGGCCCTTGACACCCAGGAGACATGAGCGGGGATTTGAACTCACAGACTCTGGACTCCCAGCCAGGCTCCCCTCCCCACTGTCCTATACCAGCTGTGATTAGCAACTAGAGTGAGTTATTTCTTTTGGCAGTCTAAGGTTTCTAGTAAGTCTGCATGATTTAGTCAGTAGATAAATCAACTAAAAATTAAGATTAAAATTTGTCTCCGTTGATTGAATATTGATCAGGCTGAACCTAAAGGAATACTTGTTTATTTTTAAAAGTTATTTTGGTTTTGAGACATTACTATAAAACGTCTCTTAACTTTCAACTTCAGAAAGCCCTTTCCGCACTGATATCCGCCAAGGAACCTCATGTATCTGCCACAGAATATCTGGACATCGGAAAAGGTTTTGCGATATGTTTTACAAAACTTACTCAATTCACACATGAATTGGCCAGGCCTGCGGAGCTTCAGTTTCATACAACATGAATAAGAGTACACACTAGAAAAAACACACACATAAACATGCAGCTATGCACTGCAGAAGAAAAATTAGTAGTTGGCATGCTGTCTTTTCAAAGAAAGTTCTCTGCCATTGAGGAGTCCCTGATTAAGCCAGAATTCTTCAAAATCAGTTTGGATTTGGGGGGGGGGGCAATATTCCTTCTCTCCCAAGCAGTGGTCCTCAAAAAAGCATCTGTATTGGGGATCTGATAACATGCAATACATCCAAATTTAACTAAAGAACTGTTTAAACACAAGTTTACATAAAAACCTTTGATGGCAAGCCCTAGTTTCAAGTTAATTTTGAAAATAGCCAGAAGCCCATATATTTGAAGCAACAATGAACTTACATCAGCTTTTTGTAAAGTAAGCATTTTCAGCTTTTTCCAATCAGGCCACGGTAAATTCTTTGCTTTCTAACATCAATTAGACCAGGCACAGCTATATAAGAAAAAGGTTATTTCAGTGAATGTTCTATTTTTATATACAAAAACTCCAATGCAGCAAGGAGGAATTCGTGGATAGAAATTGATTTCCACACACTTTTTTCACCTCAGTCATATTTATATGAAGGTGCGATAGAAACGACTTCTTGAACCTTCACAAACAGTACTTACACGAAATACAAAAATACCTGAAAACATCAAAATTGCACAAAGAGCCCTCCACCACCAGCCTAATCAATCAAGAAACCTCCTTCTCCCCACCCAAGAAAAGATGGTCAGCTGACAGGTGCCATCATCAGTGGGGTAAAGGTTTTGCAAGAACATCAGTACTCATGCTTTGGTACAGAAGTACAGGCAACGCTAGAAAAACAAAAATGTGATGTATTTTTACCCTCAGTTTGTATTGACCTGATTTACATGTAAATGTAATGCTAAAAATTCTGCTTTGTATTAGGTGCACATATTTCTGGCTCACACTGTCCCCTCTTTTCAGCGTGGCTAAGAGGAAGAGATTGGAAAGTTTTGCTTCCACTTTATGTATTAAACTTATATCCCACCTCTCCTGCCAAAGGAGCCTAGGATGACAATACACAAACAAACCATGACAACTCATTGGCAAAGCTCACCACATGTATGTATGTATGTATTTATTTATTTCTAACCCACACTTCATCATAATCGCTCTCAGGAGGAGGTACATTAATTGAAACTCAAACGAATTAAAACAATCATGCATAAGAAATCCACTTAACAATAACAGCAGGTAAAACCATGAACACCCAAGTCCAGATCCTTAAAGCACAGAATGGATCATAACGTCCAGCTAAGAAGCTAACTAAAATGAATATCCTGCAAACAAATGGGTTTTTATTTGGCACCAAAATGACAAGAGTATGTACCAAGCACACCTGTAAGGAGAAGGCATTCCACAACTGGGGTTTATTAAATTTACATATGTATGAGTCTCCCCACCCTTGCACACACACAGTCTCTTTGGGCAACCCATCATTAAACTAGGTTGTCCCAATTAACCATAGCTTCCTGTTTCATCCAAACCAGGAAACGATCAGTCACAGGTCCAAAACAAGTCAGCTCCAACCCAAGATTTTCATTTGTTCAAATGGTACAAACGAAGTGGCATACCGACAACACAATCCAGAGGAGAGGTGTATGTCTGCAAAACCCTGTTACCATATCATACCTGTTTCTGGAGGCACTGCCTAAGATGAGAAAGCAAATTTCTGTGGTAACCCTTGCTCCATTCTTGTGGCAATGAGAAATTTTAACAATGATGGTTCTATCTGAAAGAAGACCAACACCTTTTTGGTCCCTTCCAACCGTCCAACAAACTTCCACCTAATCCCAGATATGAGATCAGATAGACTAAATGAAAAGAAGTAAAAAAAAGGTCTACACCGAGCCGGTCATAGCTCAGAATCTCAAACTGAGGAACCTCAGGAAAACAACATACCCACAGCAGTGGGAAACTGCTCCATCAGCCTCAGAATGAACTACCAATACAAGTGATGAGGTGTACACTTGCCTATGTTAAATTGAGTGACATTCAGTGGAGAGAGAACATCACTGCAGACCAAGACCATAGTCACAACATCCAGGCATCATGGATTGGTCAGGGGGAATCATTTAATACGGTGCTGTAGGGAGATCTGATTCAATCTGTAAGCTGTGCCTTTCTCAGCTCTAAGACAACATTTGTATATTTTTAAAAACACTAATTTGCCAAATTCATCATTGAATTTTAATATGAAATTTTGTCAACAGAATAATAACTGTGGTTCAGTTAGTACATACCAGTCATCTATTTTGTTACACTCAAAAGCAATCACACTAGTTACTGCACGACCTACAGGAAATGTGCCAATAACCACAGGGAGCAGTAGCTACACTTGTGTCAGATGATCAGTTCTCTCCCAAGGGAAGGAAATAATAGCTCATACAGTGACATATCATTCTTTATTAATCATTCAGCTCTTCTTCTGCAGGTCCTAACTCTCTGAACATTTCCTTCATAGGTCTGAAAACATTTCAGATGTATATGTCTGGTAACCTCCAGACATTACTGATGAGAAATCGCCTTCTCCCATATCAACCTGACAATCAGCAGGTGAGGTTCTTAGTGGTACTTACTCTCAATGAGGTGCACAGTGCAGGGGCCCAAGGAAAAGCCTTTTTGATGGTAGTTTCACAGCTATGGAATGATCTGCCTACTGAAGTGTACCTTCCCTCTACAGTGTATTCATTTCAGCAACAGGTGAAGATGCACCTCTTTTGTCATGCTTTCAGAGCTGGAGAAGTGTGAAGGGGGGCAAATCAGTTAAATGTGATGCTGCTGCTATATTAGCTGTGTAGGTATTTCATACGAATTGCTTTAAGGATCTTATTATGCATTATGTTTTATTGTATTTTATTACTGTTGTGGTGTTTCAGTGATCTGTGAAAAGTCACTGTTCTTAAAAAAACACATAACTCAAACAAGGGACGTGCATATAGCAAACAAGAGCTCACCACCAAGTATAGCCTTACATAGCAATTTATTTGTATTTTAAAGGAGGTCCACCAGCACTAGAGATGTGAAGGCCTTGGGAAAAAAATAGAAAAATTCATGGGGAAAAGAGGGAGGGTTGTCTGATTTGGGGGGGGGGTCTTTCTTTTTTTCCCCTAGGCCATCACATCTCTAGTTGGCACTATACACATATACAGTCTTTACAACTAGAGAATGACTAATGGCAGGAATTTGCTCCATACATGTCTAAGTCACAACAGCTTAAACAAAACCCTTACAGTGTAACGCTTATAGCTTCAGTACAAGATGTTGCACTGTCTCTGTACTGGTACACAGATAAACTGGAACTTTTACCTGCTCAACTCCTCTACACAGCCAATTATAAGACTCAGTTCCCTTTACAGATTCTCCATTATTGATTAGGCAGAAATAAGAAAACAAGCTCTTCAGCTTCCAGAGATGGTTTCAGGTGGCACCTACTCAGGTAGCAGGGCTACCTTGCAGGAGCAAGTGTGATATGCCTCTTTCTGAGAACACACAGGATGCAAACAGAGAACTGAGAGACACCAGAAGTAACTTCCATAGCTCTGCTATCAAAATATACCACTACTTGGAATGTTTCTTGCCCAGCTCTGCACTTTCCTTCTAGACTCCACCAGGTCTTCAAGTATTTCCAATTATCTTCTCAAAGGAGTTCTACATTTGGCAAGCACTGAATACAAGCTGGTAAGATGCTGCACAATCAATAAGATAAAGTGGGATTTAAAAAATCTGCAGATTTCTGATCAATACTTATTCTCCCCCAACCATGAATACTCATAAGATTACATGCATCAGCAGGAAACCAGTTTCCCACCATAAATCCAATCAAATTGCCCCAATTTATCACTAGTAGGATCAGTGCCACCAACTGTTTAAAAAACAATTATTACACTCCCACAACACACATCACTTATTTCCGCCCATTATTCACACACGTCATGTCAGGCACACTCCCTGATGTATTTCTCTGTCCCATTACTAGTTACTAGCCAAAATAATAATGCTTAGTATTCATGTATCACATTTCAAATATTCAAAGCACTCAGTATTCTTTACAACAACCCTACAAGATTAGGCCAGCATTACCTTCCCAACATTCACTTATGGAGTGGTTCAACACACAGAGAAAGTTATCATCGTTACACATATCCCCAGCCCCTTCTCTTTTACAATCATAGTCAGGAGAAAGGCACTATAAGGACTTCTTCCCCCTCACCCTCCTCCCTCCTGTGGAAGCGAACTGTTTTGTTTAGTTGTTAGATTTACACCACTCCTTTACTGCATCATGGATCTCAAAGGAAGATTACTCTGAGTTCCCATCCTGGCACTAACCACCAGGCTCAGTCCTGCTGGGCTCCATTAAAGTTGCTGCATCATGTGCCTTTGGGACTGCCCTTTGCTTACCACACACTCCCCCTTTCCTTGACCTGAGGGATGTGCGTAAGGCTAAGAATACAGGAGTGCTGCCTTATACCTAAGTCACACCATTCATCCACTTAGATCACGGCTATCTGCTACAATGACTGGCAGCAGCCTCCTAGATTCAGAGCAGAGTTTCCTTCAGCCCTAACTGGAGATGCCCGAGATTGAACTTGGGACCTTCGGAATGCAGAGTAAGTGGGCTAGCACTGAGATACGGTCCTCGCTCCCATCTACAGCCCCTCTCCAATATCTTTTGGTCCCGAATATTTTGCCAGTGGTGGCAGCCGAACAGATAGGAAGCCCCTCTACCTTCTTTCTCACCTTGGTGGTTAAACAGCCTCCATATCCGAGTGAAGAGGATTCCCATGCTCAGGCGGCGGAAATTCAGGCTGCCTCCGTGCAGCTCCACACTCCTCCCGGCCTCACTCTCGGTCTCCTCCGTGTTCTTCCGCCCGGCCTCAGGCCCAGGGCGGCTCAGTCTCGGCCCCAGCCCCCAGGCACAGCCCAACTATGAGGAGCAAGGAGAAACGGTGCAGGAGAAGTGTGATGGCACAGGCCCTGCACCTCCGAGGCTGTCGCCGTCGCTCGCCCCTCACTGTTCCTTACGGACATTGCCGCCGGCCTTGCCGCAAGTACCCCCCCCCGGGTCCTTTCTCTCTCTTCGTTTGTCTAGGCCTCTGCGCTCTTAAGAGAGAGGATGGAAGGAATGGAATGAGCCCCGTCGGACACCGTCTGAGGGAAACAGCGGGAGCGAGGGCCCCGTCAGCCAGCCGCGTGCACGCGCTCACTACTAGCACTCGCGCCCGCTGTCTGTCGCTTTTCTATCCCGGCGACTTTGCCCGGGAGAGAGAAGCGACCGAGCAAGCAGCAGGGTGGGAGGGGCTTAGGGGGAGGAATGCTTATTAGCATGTCAGCATTCCAAACCCTTCATCGATCTCTGTGTGGGCAAGTGCTAGAAAGCTCCGTCACTCGGTTCGGCCTTACTAGGTGTCTTGGGGGAGCGAGGGCGGGGCTTAGGGAACTGAGGCTTTTGTGTCCTCTTGGAGGAGGGGTTCTTCTTTGCTCTTTCAAGATGTTCGTGTTATCTTTTGAATCCTCAATTTAAAAAATGGAAAAGGCAGCTTGTTTGTTTAGGAAGAAGCTGTTACTGCTTCTTCTTACTGCTTCTTCTCACTCCCCTCCGGGCAAGATGGTCCTGCTGCAGATGCCCCTCTGGTGACAGCTGGGGGAGGGAGAGAGAGGTGCCACTATGATAGGGCTGCCATATTGTCCGGTTAGCCGGAGTTTACCCATGCTACCTGGTGCCCACTTCACTCATTAGGTGGCCCGGATTCCCAGCTTATATTTTTAAAAAAGCAAAAGCAAAACTCTGCCCCTTGTGGATCCAGAGATATAAAGCGACATGTGGAGGCGGTTTCTGCCCATGTTGTGAGAAATCAGCCTATACCCACCTTCCATTATTCTTAGCCAATGAGATACACTACAGGTGGCATGGGGAAATCAAGAATTCAGGTCTCCCTGTCTGATGGATATGCAGAATCTAGCAATTCAGAAACTGCACATGCTCACTTGATTAACATGTGCGGCTCCGCCCCTTAGTCATAGACTTTCTGTCTGAGTCAGCAAGGAGAAGCGGCCTTCATCTCAATTTCTTCTGTCTCAGGGTGAATGGAATGGGAGGTTCTGCCTGCCGTCATGAAGGATGGAATGAAGGGCTTTGAAGCCATCAAAGCCTCCCCTGAAGAAATACAAGATATAAAAGCAAACCTCTCCGTAGAAAAGGCTATGGTATTACTATTTGTATTTTTAGCCCTGCCCCCACTCTGTTAAATGGTGGTTGCTTCCAAGTAGTTTCACTGAAATGCAGCGTTGCTCACCTTGTTGCCTAGCAGAGCCTCTGGTTCAGCAATTCAGAAAAGGCTTAAAAGTATTTTTGATACATATCCTGTTTCAAAATAACTGGCAGGCATCTCCCCACCAAAGATCAGAGCTTGTTTTTGTTGTTATGTGCCTTCAAGTCGATTACAACTTATGGCAACCCTATGAATTTTTATTTATTTATTTATTTATTTATTTATTAAATTTATATACCGCCCGACTAGCGATAGCTCTCAGCAACCTCCAGTAGCATCTGTCATGAACCACCCTGTTCAGATCTTGTAAGTTCAGGTCTGTGGCCTCCTTTATGTAATCAATCCATCTCTTGTTTGGTCTTCCTCGTTTTCTACTCCCTTCTGTTTTTCCAAGCATCATTGTCTTTTCTAGTGAATCAGGTCTTCTCATTATGTGTCGA
Organism: Rhineura floridana; assembly: GCF_030035675.1. Lineage (NCBI taxonomy): Eukaryota > Metazoa > Chordata > Lepidosauria > Squamata > Rhineuridae > Rhineura > Rhineura floridana. The sequence goes on along the minus strand of NC_084481.1, from coordinate 59,274,356 downwards.
AAGTATGATAACCTCAGTTTCATCATTTTAGCTTCTAGTGATAGTTCTGGTTTAATTTGTTCTGACACCCAATTATTGGTCTTTTTCGTGGTCCATGGTATGCGCAAAGCCCTCCTCCAACACCACATTTCAAATGAGTGGATTTTTCTCTTACCTGCTTTTTTCACTGTCTGACTTTCACATCCATACATAGTGATCAGGAATACCATGGTCTGAATTATCCTGACTTTAGTGTTCAGTGATACATCTTTGCATTTGAGGACCTTTTCTAGTTCTCTCATAGCTGCCCTCCTCAGTCCTAGCCTTCTTCTGATTTCTTGACTATTGTCTCCATTTTGGTTAATGACTGTGACAAGGTTGATAATCCTTGACAAGTTCAATGTCCTCATTGCCAACTTTAATGTTACATAACTCTTCTGTTGTTATTACTTTAGTCTTTTTGACGTTCAGCTGTAGTCCTGCTTTTGTGCTTTCCTCTTTAACTTTCATCAGCATTCGTTTCAAATCATTCCTGGTTTCTGCTAATAGTATGGTATCGTCTGCTTATCTTAAATTATTGATATTTCTCCCTGCAATTTTCACACCTCCTTCATCTTGGTCCAATCCCGCTTTCCGTATGATGTGTTCTGCGTACAGATTAAACAAATAGGGTAATAAAATAACCCCTGTCTCACACCCTTTCCAATTGGGAAGCAATCGGTTTCTCCATATCTATCCTTACAGTAGCCTCTTGTCCAGTATAGGTTGCGCATCAGGACAATCAGAGGCAGCCCCATTTCAGAGCTTGCATTTTTTTTAAAAAAAGAGGTGCCAGCATTTAAGCCTCCATCAAGTTCTAGCCTATCATAGAAGGCTGTGTTTCCCCTCTCCCTGATCTGGTATGTGAAAATCAGTCTATAAAGACACTTCTCACATGCTGAGACACTATTTATTATTTATTTATTATTTTATTTATATCCCACACTTCCTCCCAGCAGGAGCCCAAGGTGGCAAACAGAAGCGCTAAAAACACTTTAAAATATCATAAAAACAGACCTTAAAATACATTAAAACAAAACATTTAAAATGTTTTTTTAAAAAGCTTTAAAAACGTCTTTTTAAAAAGGGTTAAAAACATTATTAAAAACTCTTTAGATAAGATGATTGGCTGAATTGATAATATTGAAATCTTTCTATCTGTGTTATAAGTTGTAGTGGTGTGTTCATTTCAGTTTCCTAATTGTTGGTACAGACAATCTCTTGGTCACAATATTGCTTTTCATTGATATTTTGCTGGCTTTTTGTTTTATGCTGGATTTTTATACTGCAATATTTTCTTGTTTTATGTTTATTTCTATTTTGTGTTTTATTGTTTTTATATTGATTGTGTATTTTTATTGTTTGTATTATGCTTGTAAGCTGCCCAGAGCTCTGTTTTTAGCAGTGGAAGGGCAGGATATAAATCCTCTTAATAAATAAATATTCCGTAGTGTTGGAAACTAGAGTCTAGGAATTTAAGGCTGAAAATGTAAGGTTTTTTAAAAACTCCTCCTCTGGCTTTTTGGTGGTAATTCTAGGCACAAAAACAAAATAACTCGACAATGCAACCATTAATATGCTTAATTTTCATAATTAATGAATAATTTGCATAATAAGCAAACTAGCTTGCTCAGATTTGTGGAACTGGAATATGGCAACCCTACACTATGGCAGCCGGACGGTGACAGTTCCTCCGCTTCTTTCTTCTCTCCACTCAGGGAAAGATGGTTCTAGCATCAAGGCAAATAAGCCCTCTATATGGAATGCATATATGTATATTTACTAATAGGCAAAAACCCTTGCGGTTTAAGAATGTACCTGTAGCCCACAGATATTTCTATCAAACTTTAAAAAGCAGAGAAATTGGGCAGCTATATTGAATGCATCAGAAGAGCAGGAGAACTGACCTCCTCTCTGAGATATTGGACTGCCCTACAAAGTTGTCAAAATGCAAACACAATTTGGGTTGGTCTTTCACAGTCCAATCCACTTGCTGTGTAGCTTGCAAGAATTTGGTAACGTGCCTCTGAGCGTATGGTGAGTGGTGACAACACCTGCAATCAGCCCAAATAATTGAAACAAGACATGTGCTGTGCTGATCTAATTTTACCAGGGAGGAAGCATTATTATTAAGACAGTTGATATAGTTCAGATGGTCATTTTAAATATGTCTGATTTACTTTGCACTTTTAGTGAAGTTTCCTATAGGAAATCATTTTGTTTTGCTTCTGTTTCTGTGAACATGTGAAGTACAGTAACACTTTACAACATTTACACTAAAAAAACTCCAAACATAATTGTGGAATAATGGCTCTGACTTCTGCAGCATAGTCTCCAGTGGACCTCAGGAGTGTCTCAATTTGCACAAGATAAAACAGTGGGAGGTGAAATATGTTTTAGCAAACTTCTAGGTGTGCTCTATATTTTTAATTGACCGTGCCCACCTTGCCTTAAATAAAGTGGTTTAAACATAGCAGCCTGAAAACATGCATCTTCTTTTTCCAACAGCTGAAGGAGCAACATATTGTAATCAGTCTGATTTTACATCAAAGTGCAGTTTCAACAGATGCACCCAAAAGAGAAATAGAACATAACCTCCAATTTCAAACACAAAAGGCTGTCTTCACCATCATATGACAGACTAATAAAAAGGCTTTGAAATTAATAAAAATAAATTTGACACAGATTTCTAGGATGAATAATGAGGGAAATAAAATTTTCCAGTTTAGATTCTCTGTAGAAACATTAGTAACACAGGAAAGAAGCAAGTAAGAAGAACACCAACAAACATACAAAAATATAATTCTCTATCTTTGGAGATGGCAGGTGTTGCCACAACTCACCATATACTCAGAGGCACATGTTACCAAATTCTTCCAAGCTACACAGGAAGTGGATTGGACTGTGAAAGACCAACCCAAATTGTGTTTGCATTTTGACAAATTTGTAGGGTAGTACAATATCTCAGAGAGGAGGTCAGGTCTCCTGCTCCCCTGGTGCATTCACTATAGCTCCCCAATTTTCCTGCTTTTTAAAATTTGATAGAAATATCTGTGAGCTATAGGTACATTCTTAAATTGCAAGATTTTTTGCCTATTAGTGAATTTCGTTATTCATTCTAGAAACCTGTGTCAAATTTATTTTTATTAATTTCAAAGCCTTTTTATTGGTCAGTGTCATATGATGGTGAAGACAGCCTTTTGTGTTTCAAATTGGAGTTTCAAACTGCAGTTTGACGTAAAATCAGACTGATTACAATATGTTGCTACTTCAGGAATGACTCTACCTGTTGGAAAAAACAAACTTAGCCTGCCCAAGATGCATGTTTTCAACCTGCTATGCTTAAACCACTTTATTTAAGGCAAGGTGGGCATCATCAGTTAAAAACAAAGAGCACACTTAGAATTTTGCTAGAACATATTTCACCTCCCACTGTTTTATCTTGTGCAGATTGAGACACTCCTGAGGTCTACTGGAGACTATTATGCAGAATAGTCAGTGCAATTATTCCACAATTATGTCTGGAGTTTTTTTAGTGTAAATTTTGCAAAGTGTTACTGTACTTCACATATTCACAGAAATAGAAGCAAAACAAAATGATTTCCTATAGGAAACTACAATAAAAGTGCAAAGTAAATCAGACATATTGAAAGTGACTATCTGAACTATGTAAACTGTTTTAATAATGTTGCTTTTCCCTTGCTAAAACAAGATTTCTATTATTTGGGCTGATTGCCGGTGTTGCCACCACTCACCATATGCTCAGAGGCACATGTTGCCAAATTCTTCGAAGCTACACAGCAAGTGGATTGGACTGTGAAAGACCAACCCAAATTGTGTTTGCATTTTGACAACTTTGTAGGGCAGTCCAATATCTCAGAGAGGAGGTCAGTTCTCCTGCTCTTCTGATGCATTCAATATAGCTGCCCAATTTCTCTGCTTTTTAAAGTTTGATAGAAATATCTGTGGGCTACAGGTACATTCTTAAACCGCAAGGGTTTTTGCCTATTAGTGAATTTCGTTATTCATTCTAGAAACCTGTGTCAAATTTATTTTTATTAATTTCAAAGCCTTTTTATTGGTCAGTGTCATATGATGGTGAAGACAGCCTTTTGTGTTTCAAATTGGAGTTTCAAACTGCAGTTTGACGTAAAATCAGACTGATTACAATATGTTGCTACTTCAGGAATGACTCTACCTGTTGGAAAAAACAAACTTAGCCTGCCCAAGATGCATGTTGTCAACCTGCTATGCTTAAACCACTTTATTTAAGGCAAGGTGGGCATCATCAATTAAAAACAAAGAGCACACTTAGAATTTTGCTAGAACATATTTCACCTCCCACTGTTTTATCTTGTGCAGATTGAGACAGTCCTGAGGTCTACTGGAGACTATTATGCAGAATAGTCAGTGCAATTATTCCACAATTATGTTTGGAGTTTTTTTAGTGTAAATTTTGCAAAGTGTTACTGTACTTCACATATTCACAGAAATAGAAGCAAAACAAAATGATTTCCTATAGGAAACTACACTAAAAGTGCAAAGTAAATCAGACATATTGAAAGTGACTATCTGAACTATGTAAACTGTTTTAATAATGTTGCTTTTCCCTTGCTAAAACAAGATTTCTATTATTTGGGCTGATTGCCGGTGTTGCCACCACTCACCATATGCTCAGAGGCACATGTTGCCAAATTCTTCGAAGCTACACAGCAAGTGGATTGGACTGTGAAAGACCAACCCAAATTGTGTTTGCATTTTGACAACTTTGTAGGGCAGTCCAATATCTCAGAGAGGAGGTCAGTTCTCCTGCTTCCCTGGTGCATTCAGTATAGCTGCCCAATTTCCCTGCTTTTTGATAGAAGTATCTGTGGGCTATAGGTACGTTCTTAAACCACAAGGTTTTTTGCCTATTAGTGAATTTCTCTGCTTTTTAATCCGGGAGGTAAGAAATGGGATCCTGTGCAAGCTTGCTGAGAATGGATTGATCATTTGCATGCTTATGAGTTCAGTGGAATTTACTCCCCTGCAATCATGCTTAGGATATGTGAAACTGACCACAGGGGATGGGGAGGGGAGGAGGAGAGGGAGGGGAGAAGGGCAGGTTTGATCATTTGCACATTTATTGAGTTCAGTGGGATTTACTCCCATGCAGTCATGGTTAGGATAGGTAAAACTGATGGGGGGGGAGGGAGTGGGCAGAGGAGGAGGAAGAAGGAAGAGAGGAAGGGAGAGGAGAGGGGAAGGAGGGGAAAGCCAGGTCTGATCATTTGCATGCTTATTGAGTTCAATGGAATTTACTCCTATGTATTCATGGTTAGGAGAGTAAAACTGACTGGGTGGATGTTAAAGGAGGGGGGACTGGGCATGATGCTGTTAGTCTCTACTAAGCACAGACTTTTGGCTTAATAAAGATATTGCTAAACCCTCACTTTGGGATTTACTCAAAAGGGCCACAAATCATGTGCACTTTGGTGAATGCCACATTTAGTTCATCCAGAAGAGGGACTTTTAATATCGGGGTTTTAAAAAATGTGTTCTGAAGATAGGACTTGCCTTAACATAAGAGTGGTGCTACCTTGCAGGTAGTCAGCCTCTTGGTCTGTACTGTAAATAATTACTCTTCCACCTTAAACATGATATGTGTGAAGCTCAGTGGAAAAGTCCATGCTTTGATAAATTAATACTTTCATATAGCTTACCCACAATTTCAAACAATTTACAACAAAAAATACACTAAACCAACTGTAAAAAAAACCTAGCAGCAGGGAGAGAGAAAAACAGAAGTACAAACAATTATTAAGAATAATTTAGCATGGGAATTAAAATCACATCCAAAAGGAAACAACCACTTACAGTTCAAAAGCCTTCCCAAAAAGAAAGTGTTTGATCATAGAATCATAGAATGGTAGAGTTGGAAGGGACCTATAAGGCCATCAAGTCCAACCCCCAGCTCAATGCAGGAATCCAAATCAAAGCATTCCCGACAGATGGCTGTCCAGCTGCCTCTTGAAGGCCTCCAGTGTCGGAGAGCCCACTACCTCTCTAGGTAATTGATTCCATTGTCATATGGCTTTAACAGTTAGGAAGTTTTTCCTGATGTCCAGTCGAAATCTGGCTTCCTGCAACTTGAGCCCATTATTCCATGTCCTGCGCTCTGGGACAATCGAGAAGAGATCCCGGCCCTTCTCCGTGTGACAACCTTTCATGTACTTCAAGAGTGCTATCATATCTCCCCTCAGTCTTCTCTTCTCCAGGCTAAACATGCCCAGTTCTTTCATTCTCTCCTCATAGGGCTTGGTTTCCAGTCCCCTGATCATCCTTGTTGCCCTCCTCTGAACCTGTTCCAGTTTGTCTGCATCCTTCTTGAAGTGCGGAGACCAGAACTGGACGCAGTATTCAAGATGAGACCTAACCAGTGCTGAATAGAGAGGAACTAATACTTCACATGATTTGGAAACTATACTTCTGTTAATGCAACCTAATATAGCATTTGCCTTTTTTGCAGCCACATCACACTGTTGGCTCATATTCAACTTGTGACCAACAACAATTCCAAGATCCTTCTCACATGTCGTATTGCTGAGCCAAGTATCCCCCATCTTATAACTGTGCGTTTGGTTTCTTTTTCCTAAGTGTAGAACTTTGCATTTATCCCTGTTGAATTTCATTCTGTTGTTTTCAGCCCAATGCTCCAGCATATCAAGGTCCCTTTGAATTTTGTTTCTGTCTTCCACGGTATTAGCTATGCCCCCTAATTTTGTATCGTCAGCACATTTGATAAGCATGCTCTGTACCTCCTCATCCAAGCCATTAATAAAAATGTTGAAGAGCACTGGGCCCAGGACCGAGCCCTATGGTACCCCACTCATTACTTCTGCCCAGTTTGAGAAGGAACCATTGATTTATTTATTATTTATTTATTATGCAATTTGTTAGTCGCCCATCTGGCTGGTAGACCAGCCACTCTGGGCGACGTACACGTTAAAACAGTATATAAAACAGTTAAAAATTTTAAACAGTAAGAGTGATAAGCACTCTGAGTACGATTCTGGAGGAAACTGTGGATCCACCCGATAGTTGTTCCATCCAGCCCACATTTAGCTAGCTTGCTAATCAGAATAGGCTACAAGGGAGGTTACCCAATCAAAAAATTAGGTAAGATCAGTCTGGCAGGATTTGTTCTTGATAAATCCATGTTGGCTTTTAGTAATCACTGCATTGTTTTCAAATTGCTTACAGATCAACCACTTTATAAGCTGCTCCAGAATTTTCCCAGGGATCAATGTCAGGCTGACTGATTTATAGTTCCCAGGTTCCTCCTTTTTGCCCTTTTTGAAGATAGGAACAACATTATCCCTCCTCCAGTCATATGGCACTTCACCCATTCTCCACAACTTCACAAAGATAATAGACAGTGATTCTGAGAGTTCTACCAGTTCCTTCAGTACTCTAGAATGCAGTTCATTGGGCGCCGGAGATTTTAACTCATTCAAATTGATTAGGTATTCCTTGCCCATTTGTCTATCAATCTCAAGCTGCAATCCTGCCCTTTCATCTTCATGTTTGCCAGGTGGGTCATAGACCCTCCTTTAGGAGAAGATTGAGCCAAAGTAGAAATTGAGCACTTCTTCCTCTTTTTGTCATCTGTTATCATTTTGCCATCCTCATTGAGTAACAGTACCACTATTTCTTTCCTCTGTCTTTTACTATGGGTGTACCTGGAGAAAGCTTTTTTGTTGATTTTAGCATCCCTCACTCACCTCAGCTCATTCTCAGGTTTAGCCTTGCTGACACCATCCCTGCATTTCCGTGCTACCTGCCAGTACTCTTGCTTTGTGGCTTGGCCTTTCTTCCACTTCCTGTATGTGTCCTTTTTTGTTTTCAGGTTATCTTTTTGTGAAGCAACATTGACTTCTTCCAATGTCTTCAGGTAATCTTGGATTTTGAAAGTAACATGTCTGAAGGAATTTCAAGTGCACAGTTCCTCTGCAAGTTTGCAGAGAAATCATGGCACATTAGACTTTATTAACAGTTCAGATCATTATGATAGGGTGACCTACACAATATACATTATTTATTTATTTATTGCATTTATATAACGCCCCATAGCTGAAGCTCTCTGGGCAGTTTACAACAATTAAAAACATTAAAAACAAATATACAAATGTTAAAAACACAGTTTTTTAAAAAAATTAAAAAACACATGCTAAAATGCCTGGGAGAAGAGGAAAGTCTTGACCTGGAACTGAAAAGATAACAGTGTTGGCACCAGGCGCACCTTGTCAAAAAGATCATTCCATAATTTGGGGGCCACCACTGAGAAGGCTCTCTCCCTTGTTGCCAGGCTCCCACCTTCCTTCCGAGGAGGCACCTGTAGGAGGGCCTTGGATGTTGAGCGTAGTGTATGGGTGGGTTTGTGTCGGGAGAGGCATTCCATCAGGTATTGTAGTCCCAAGCTATGTAAGGCTTTATTGGTTAAAACCAGCACCTTGAATCGAGCTCGGAAACATACAGGCAACCAATGTAAGCGGGCCAGAATCGGTTTTATATGTTTGAACTGTCTTGTCCCTGTTACCAATCTGGCTGCTGCATTTTGCACAAGCTGCAGTTTCTGAACCATCTTCAAAGACAGCCCCACGTACAGCGCATTGCAGGAATCTAACTTGGAGATTACCAGAGCACGGACAAGTGAAGACATGTTATCCCTGTCCACATAGGGGCGTAGCTGGACCACCAACCGAAGTTGGTAGAAGGCACTCCGTGCCACCGAGGCTACCTCAGCCTCATGTGACAGAGATGGTTCTAGGAGAACCCCCAAGCTACAAACCTGCTCCTTCAGGGGGAGTGCAACCCCATCCAGGACAGGTTGGAGATCCACCATATGGTAAGAACCACCACCCACTAGCAGCATCTCAGTCTTGGCTGGATTGAGCCTCAGTTTATTAGCCCTCATCTAGTCCATTGTCGCAGCCAGGCACCGGTTCAGCACATTGACAGCCTCACCTGAAGAAGATGAAAAGAATAAATAGAGCTGTGCGTCATCAGCATACTGATGGCAACGCACTCCAAAGCTCCAGATGACCACACCCAATGGTTTCATGTATTTATTTATTTAAAACATTTCTATGCCGCTCTATCTTCCTGGAAAGCTCAGAGCGGTGAACAACTCTATAATAAAAGAACATAGACAAAAATACCTTATAAAAACAAGACATACAACCATAAATACAAACTTATAAGGTTAAAATAGTAAAACTATATACAGTAAAATAAACAACATCATTACTCCATAGTCTCTCATGGTCAAGAGACTTCCTATTCCTCAGTCCAGGTTAAATGCGAGACGGAAAAGGAACGTCTTGACCTGGCGACGGAATGCCGGAAGCGAGGAGGCCGACCGGACCTCTATTGGCAAGGAATTCCAGAGTCTAGGGGCGATAACAGAGAACGCCCTGTCTCTGGTTCCTGAAAGATGAACTTGTGTGGATGAAGGTATCCTAAGGAACGAATTATCGGAGGACCTGAGAGAACGGGGGGGTTCATAAGAAGACAACCGATCGGACAGATAGACAGGGCCCAGGCCGTGAAGGGCTTTAAAGGCCAACACCAGCACCTTGAATTGAGTCCGGAAGCAAATTGGCAACCAGTGAAGCTGTTGCAACAGGGGGGTTGTATGGGCACGAATGTCAGCCCCTGTCAGCATTCTTACTGCTGCACGTTGAACCAATTTAAGCTTCTGAACTGTCTTCAAAGGCAGCCCCACGTAGAGTGCGTTGCAGTAGTCAAGCCGGGATGTAACTAAGGCGTGAGTTACCTTCGTCAGATCAGACATCTCTAAAAACGGGCGCAGCTGGCGAACCAGTCTTAACTGGGCAAAAGCGCTCCTGGACACAGCAGAAACCTGAGCTTCCAGGTTCAAAGCCGAGTCCAGAAGCACACCCAAGCTGCGGACTTGAGTCTTCAGGGGGAGTGTAACCCCGTCTAACACAGGTACATTCCACGTTTCTAGTTTAGCCCTACGACTGACGAAGAGCATTTCTGTCTTGTCTGGATTTAATTTCAACTTGTTCACCTTCATCCAATCCATCACTGAGGACAGGCAATGGTTCAGGGGTCGAACGGCTTCCTTGGCATCAGGGGGAAAGGAGAAATAAAGCTGGGTGTCATCTGCATATTGATGGTAACGAACTCCAAACCTCTGGATGACCTCACCCAGCGGCTTCATATAGATGTTAAATAACAAAGGAGACAAAATAGAGTCCTGTGGAACCCCGCAGGTCAAAGGCCAGGGGGCTGAGCAGGAGTCTCCAAGTATTACCTTCTGGGTTCGACCCTCCAGGAAGGAGCGGAGCCAACATAAAACAGTACCCTGAAGCCCCATCCTGGATAGGCGATCCAGAAGGATACCATGGTCGATGGTATCAAAGGCCGCCGAGAGATCCAGGAGAACCAACAGGGACACACTCCCCCTGTCTAATTCCCTTCGAAGGTCATCCACCAAGGTGACCAAAGCTGTTACGGTCCCGTGGCCATGTCTGAAACCAGATTGGAATGGATCAAGATAATCCATTTCCACTAGGAAACGTTGAAGTTGACTAGTCACCACCCGCTCCACTATTTTACTTAAGAAAGGTAAGTTGGATACTAGTCGATAATTACCCAAACATAATGGGTCTAAGGAGGGTTTTTTCAATAATGGTCTCACAAACGCCTCTTTCAGACATCCCGGCAGGGAGCCTTGTTGAAGAGAGGCATTGACTACTCCACAGACCCATTCAGCCAGCCCCCCTCTGGGTTGTTTAATGACACAGAAGGGACAAGGAACAAGCGGACAGGTGGTAGGTCTCATTCCTTCAAGGAGGCTGTCTATATCTAAAGGTTGAGCAAGTTGAAAGGAATCCATCTTAATTGGACAGACAGAGGCCGAAGGTACATCCTTAGAGACTGCATTAAGATTGGGTTCTAAGTCGGAGCGGATCTGATCGACCTTGTTCGCAAAATAAAAGGCAAATTCTTGACAATGGGTTGGAGACAAATCCACGTTGTCCTCAGGATGAACAGGGTTAAGCAAATTTTTAACCACTCAGAATAGTTCAGCCGGCTGGTTAATGGCTGATGAAATAGAAGCCGTAAAAAAGGCCTTTTGCATAGATCGTCTTGTAGTTGAATAAGTTTTCGACAATTCTTTAACGACAAGTCGGTCAGATTCGTTCCGAGTTTTCCGCCATCGTCGCTCTAGACCCCGACGAGTGAGTTTCATCACCATCAGTTCATTGGAAAACCATAGGGCCGATTTTGCTCTGGAACGCACAAGAGGACGCTCAGGAGCGATTGTGTCAACGGTCCTGGTCATTGAACTGTTCCAGAATTTGACCAGTGTGTTGACAGAATCACTTACTTGGGAGACAGGGAATTCCCCAAGAGCTGACAGGAAACCAACTGGATCCATCAGTCTGCTGGGGCGGACCATTCTAATGGGTCCCTTCTCCCCGCGGTGGGTATGAATCGCAGTAGATGTTGAACAGTATGGGGGACACAACTGACCCCTGCGGAACCCCATACTGGAGAGCCCAGGGTGCCGAGCAATGTTCCCCAAACACCACCTTCTGGAGCTGACCCACCAAGTAGGAGCGGAACCACCACCATACAGTCCCTTCCACTCCCAACTCACCTAGTCTTCCCAGGATACTGTGGTCAATGGTATTGAAAGCTGCTGAGAGATCAAGGAGAATCAACAAGAGTCACACTCCCCCTGTCTCTCTCCCAACAAAGGTCATCGTACAGGGCGACCAAGGCTGTTTCCATGCCAAAACCAGGGCTGAAACCCGACTGAAATAGATCCAGATAATCGGTCTCATCCAGGAGTGTCTGGAGCTAGCCTGCAACCACTCGTTCAAGGATCTTGCCTCCTAGTCACTGCTGTTTAGTTTACATAACTATTTTGCATGTGGAAAATACTGTATTTTAATTTGATTTGCTTTTTTGTAAACTTCACAAATCATAGTTCCTAATCACAATGCATAAACTGGGGCTTATTTTTGTCATTACCTAAGAAACCCCCCCCCTTGAAACCTCTTTGATAGTGACCAATGCCCCAACCCTTCTGACCCCCTATTTTTGTCTCTACCCACCCAATGAAAATTGTCTCACTATACTCCTGGTGGAGTGGCTGTGATGATAACCCTGGCTGAAGACAATAATTCAAAGACTGCCATCCTAATTTTAAACACATGTATTTGAATCTAGTGGCTCAGGTCAGTCATTTATAATCTTTCCGGCACCATGAGTCCTGACCTGACTACTCCCAAGAACATATTTACATGGAGAACGTAATATATCCTCCCACACCAATCAGAGGTAAGAGCCACAGTCCCAGGTGGCAATTTCTGAAATGGCAGCAATGCATTTCAGTTTGCAACTTTTTCTTCAGTTAGGCTTCAACTTTACATTATGTATAGTTATGTGAGTCGTTTTTACAGGGTTTTTTTAAAAAAACAAAATGGAGCTACTGCACGTGCAATTGGAAGAGAGAGTGGGTCTTCGTAACCCTTTTCCCTTGCCTCACTTTCCATACCAAAAGTCTCTCCTCCTCTGACCTGTTTTTAAACTGCTGGGGGAAAGAAACAGGAATCCATATGGTCTTTACCATACACAGCTAAAAGCTGGCGCAGGGCATATTTTAGGCAGGGAAATGGCACAAGGCTGCAGAATGTTCTCCCATTTGTGCTTTAGACTGCAGTCTTAGCAACTGTGTAACTGTGTAAATGAACAAAAAAAACTGTAAAAAGACTCCTGGAATTGCACACAATGTATAGTGACATCTGTAAATGTTTTTGCTTCACAAAATGAGTGTATGTGCTCCAGCCGGGACTGTCTCTAACTCACTTTTCTGCCCAGAGGCCCCAGTAGCAGAATAATCAGGGGCTCAGCATCTGATCCATGGAGCTCCTAAGTTTGAGCCCAGCAATGCCTGATAGGATCCTTCCCAAACAATCAATGAGAGATCCATTACCACCTAACCCCCCATCTCTGTTGTGAAGAGTTGCTTTATGCAGCAGAGTTCATTAGAGATATAAAAAGAATATGAGAGAGAGCAGTGTTTATCTTAAACAAAATAAACTCATTTTATTAAGAAGTACACATGGATAGAAAAGCCTAATCATGTACACTAGCTGAATTCAAATGGAAGGGGCGGAAAGAATTGTGGGAAGAAGGAGAAGGAACTAGAAGTGATGATAGTCCTGAAAATGTCAGTCTAACCTTTCAGAGGCATGCTTAAACTTGAGGAAAGTAACAAGGAGAGAATTCAAGCAGGGGTCCTTTCAACTGACTAACTATGCGTATTGCCTTTAATGGTCAATAGTTTCGGAGCACACAGCGAGACAATGCATTGATTGAAATGAAGCTTCCAACATCCTTCTCACTGTCATGCACTCCAATTCACATCACTTCACGAAGATTCTGAAAACACTCTATGGGCAGTGGCTTGGTAAGAACATCTGCCACCATTTCTTCTGTCGGGCAGTACTTCAGCTCAATGAGACCTTTCTGTTGCACGTCTCTCACACAGTGGCACTTGGTATCAATGTGCTTTGTTTGCGGTGTCACGTTTTGATTGGGAGAGCAAAATACAGCTCTTGTTGTCTTCATGCATTCTATTTGGCTTTGGTTCATTGATTCCAAAGTCTAAAAGTAGTCTGTGTAACCAGGTTGCTTCTTGACATGCTTGTGCTGCAGATATGTATTATACTTCTGTAGAGGGCTGCAACTGACTGTTTCTTACTAATCTGATGACTCCCCCATAATAGAACAAATTCCCACTAGTGGATTTTCAGTCTTCAGCCCAGTTTGCATCCATATAGCACACCAGTCTGGGATTACTGTTTGTAGGTAGCATCAATTTCAGCTCTGATGTTCCCTTGAGATATCTTCCTATCCTCTTGACTGCAGTCCAATCTTTCATTGTTGGTGCATTAACTTTTCTGCACAGTATCCCAACTGCTGCTGCAATGTCCAGTCTTGTTACAGTTGAAATATACAGGAACTTTCCAAATGCTGCCCTGTCTGACTGTTGTCTTGCAATGGTTCCTTGGTCTCATTGTCTTTAAAGATTGCATTCACTTTAACACAATCAACACAGTTGAACTCAGATTTGCACATTTTATGTCTAAATTCCTTGTCCACAAGTTTTGAAATGCTTTCAACATTTCTGTGGCCAAATCTGTGATGCCACAACCCCATGCAGTCTTTATGAAGACATTCTTTAGTAGCATTAGCTTGCTGTCTCACACAGTCTATTTTATAAAGGTCTTCATTACTTAAAAGTTCTTATAAGTAGTTCTCTGCGTTTGAACACAAAACAATGATCTCTCCTAAACAAAACTCTGCATCCTCACCTTGTAGCTGTTTTCACACTCATTAAACTGTTTTATAGAGATGGCACATAGTAAGCTCCAGGAATGCACACCCCACTGGTACTCTTTTCACCCAGTTTACATTTTAAATGAACTGTCCCTTTTCCTTGTCTCTATCAGCAAGATAAACTGGGACTTTACAATCCATATCTATATCTGAGACATCCAAATTGTTGAAGAAATGTGAAGTTGCCCCACTGTCTATGTAAATCTTGTGGGTTTGGATCAACTCTACAAATTATTTCTTTTGCAGTACATATTTTATTTCCTTTTCCAAAATTATTTCCTGGAGAGGCATTCTCCTTTGTCTTTTGGTTTTGCCGACTCATTCCCTTGGGATTTGTCCTTAAGGGTTCTTTTCAGATGAGGGCAAGCGGTTTTCCAATGCTGATTACTTCCACAAAAGAAGCAATGCTTGCCTTGAGTCAGTTAGTAGATTTAGCTTTTAGTTTCCTCATTTTGTATCTGTTTTCCTAAATTAAATTCTTGCAAACGTTCCTGGACAAAACTCAAAGTTACATTTTCCTTATCTTGAAGTAAGTTAATTATTCCTTCATATTCTGGAGGCAAAGTATTGAGCAAAGACCAATCTTAGCTGCCTCAGGTAAATTTGTCTCCTGTTGTTCCAATTCTCATACTGTTCCTAAGAAAGAGCTCATATGCTCTGATTTTATTTGGATCCTTAAGCCTCTTGTTACAGACTTTAAGCATTAAGGAAACTTGAGTATTCATTGTGTTTTTTGAACAACTTGCCTCGACCTTTCCCACACTTTGCTTGTAGTTTGCTTATCTTCAATATGGTAAATTAAATTATCACTTACAGCTAGAGATATGTGTCCCATGGCTTTCCCGTTTGCAGCATCCCATTCATCTTGTTTCTTTCTAGATGCATCTGGCCTTGGTTCTTTGAAGACAAAGGCTAACCCCAAAGTATTCAGCAGCATTCCGTAGTTTGAGTCATTTAACAGCTCAGTGGCATCAGACCTCCTAGCAGATTCAGAAGTAGCCATCCTTACTCACCTACTCTGTATTACAGACTCCACAGACTCCTTTTTCTTTTTTCTTTCCAAAATCTCCAATTATGTCTGGGCCCATAACCCTATGAAGAGAGTTGCTTTATGCAGCAGAGTTCATTGGAGATATAAAAAGCATATGAAAGAGAGTGGTGCTTGTTTTAAACAAAATAAATTCATTTTATTGAGAAAGTACCCATGGATAGGGAAGTCTAATAATCTACACTAGCTGAATTCAAAGGGTGGGGAGAGAGAGAATTGTGGGAAGGAGGAGAAGGAACTAGAAGTGATGATAGCCCTGAGAATATCAGTCTAACCGATCAGAGGCATGCTTAAACTTGAGGAAAGTAACAAGGAGATAATTCAAGCAGGGGTCCTTTCAACTGACTAATTATATGTATTGCCCCTAATGGTCAATAGATTCAGAGCACACAGCAAGACAATGCATTGATTGAAGTAAAACTTCCAACATATTGTTCCATGGGAATAATTCCAAAAATGTAAAGCAGTGGTTCTTAACCTTTTCCACTGCCAACACCCCTTGGTTTTCCAAACGATGCTCTTGCACCCCCTAAAAAAATACCATTCATTTTTAAATTTAATTTAATTTTTATGTGTGTTTTAGCCTAACTTAGCTAAGATTAAATGAATTTGTAAAATCTCTTGAACAACACCTCGCACCCCTAGAAAAAGCGTCTTGCACCCCAGGGGGTAAATGCACCCCAGGTTAAGAACCACTGATGTAAAGCTGAAGCAAATGTTCCATAGGAACCTGAGCTGATGAACAGGAATCTTCCAGTTTTAAAAACAATAAACTCCATTTGAAGTTAGTATTTTTCTCAGACATCCATGAAGTAGTCTGTCTTGGATACAGGAACTGATGGAATTTCTCTGTTCCTTTGCACATGCAGATCTAATTTCACCAGAAGCCTTCCAAACAGGAAACCCAAATGTACATTGTAACCAAAGCAAGTGTGTTCGTGTGTGTGTGTGTGTGTGTGTGTGTGTGCACGCACGTGTAGAAATTGCTAGCTGTTGCATGCCTGGAATATAATTTACAGTACAAAGGCAAGAGTCACATCTATTGTTCTGCTCACTTTTGTCTCTGGCCCCACCCACTTCTGGCAAGTGGCCCCTGGAAGGTTGGTCTGACAAAACGTTCCCCACCTTTGGAGTAGGACATGGTCTGTTCTGATATGTGTGATGATAAAGAAAATGTTCAACATCTATATTTTAAAAAGGCATTCTGCTTGTAAGGATTCAAGCTGCCTAATCACACAAAGATAGATATGTAAACAGAGTCCAAATATTTTTGTTTGATTTATTATATAAAAATGTTGCTAATGCAGTTTAATACATCTAAACTCCATAAAACAAATCCATAGAAATTAGGATACTGTAAGCATGCAGTCTGCATTTTCTTCTGTTAGGTTTTTGGGCTCACAAAAATAACACTTTTGTTTTCCTTGAAAGCCACTAAAAGCAGAGAGATAGCAAAACATGCAACACTGTAAACATTTGCATAGTATATTTTACCCAGCATGCCTGTAGAATGCTACACATACAGTATCTAGAGAAGTAAAAATAAGGAGCAAATCTGCAAAAAGAAAACAACCAAATAGAAAATGTCTGTTATTTTGGTTTGGCAAAGGCAGTAATTCCTAGACTCACAACAAACCCAAAATGTCTCCCACTTATAGAATAGCCATAATGTCCAGAGAATTCAATGAGAAACAAATTTGGGTCAATGTTGAGAGATTTGGTACAGACTGACTAGTGGAGTTTCCTCAAGGTCTCATGTGAAGATACTGGATTATTCACATTGTATTATTTTGCAACAGCAGATTCCCTTTCCAGACCCTTTGTGCACATGACAAAGGGTTCAGGCACTGTTTCAGTTTCATGCACATTTTTACTCTGGATGATATTGCATAGGCAGCTGCAGCTCACCTACCACTCCATTATGGATTGCAACATCCACTTCCCACAAAGGAGCAGAACACGCTCAATCTTATGAGGAATGAGTTGTTAATAAAAATACCCAGCAATTTACACTTGGGAGTTTGTGCAAGTTTTAGTCTTTTGGCAATTGTTACCTTTCAAAGGCAAACCTGTTTTTATAATTGTGTAATATTCCAATTAGATATTTTAGTCAATATGCCAGATCTGGGAATAAAGATGTATTACTGGTATATTCTTCGGTCTTTCTTTGCAAAAATGCATGGAATTCAAGTGAACATTAACCAAGAAGAACTCACTTATAACTTGAAGTTCTAGGTCATGGGGAGAAAGAATAAGGAAAGACAATTATATATGTAGCAATTATCTTATGTAGCAAGTTGAAGTGAAGGAAAATGCAGAACGTCAATTTTCTTAATCTGGAACCAATAATCTACCGAAGTATTTTCACAAACACAATGCCAAATCATATAATGGAATTGTAAATTTGTGCTATTTCAAATGTGCTTTTCCTCAGTCTAGCTCTTTCATATTATTGGCAAAGTATTTTTCCTATAATTTTGTACTGTACCATATAGTGTCTTGCTACATGAGTTGATTTTTCTAGTGCTAATACAGAATACAATAAATAACAGGTATATTTTGGCAATAGATTGTTGGCTTAAAAATGTTAATAAGGCATATGATAAATACTTGTAAAATCTCTGGGGACAGATCCTGAGACTACTTACTACTGGGCATAACATTTATTTATATAAATAGTTCCTTTAATGGAATGATTTTCAGCAGTGAGTCTTCAGCAGGCAATAGAGGTTTGCAGGATCCAGTCCCCCCCCCCAAATGTGATGAGCAGACAATTGCTAGGAAATTCTAGTTAGTAGCTATTGTGCTAAGAAAGACAACTCTATTGAATAGTATGAATTCAATGCAAATATTTTCCAGAGTAACTTTCTTCTTTTCTGCTATAATTTCAAATACAATAACTACTAAATGCACCTCAAAAATAATTATAAATTCTTCTGTTAATATTTGTTTCCCCCCTCCCATCTTTGAAAATACTTCCTTTGGATCAAAGGAATTGATGTAAAGAAGAAGTTTTTCTATGCTAGTTATCTGAAAAAATATTCCACAAATTGAAGAAAAAATAGTGTCTTCATTATTTATAACTACATAAATTTCAGCCCAGGTTGAGTTTAGAGCCCTTTGTCCAAATTCATTCATTTAGGTATTTCCTATTATTTTTTGACATCAATTATACCAAGCTAATCTGTTTGTTTATTTAACTTGTTGCTCTTAAAATATAGACTTTCTTTGTGGTAATAAAGGGAACAGTGTTACTTTCACCAAATTTGATATGGACAAAGTTGTAGTCCACTAAGTTACTCATACTGGAGTGGTCCCTAGGGTAATTAGTTTGATGATTATATGTCACATATCTATTGATGGGGGTATTAAAAAATTAAGGCAATGAAGGATTACTGGGGGGTAAGTTACAGTAGAACTTCATTTAACCAAACTAATCATGCAAATTAAATTAAATGTAAATCTACATTTATGACATCTTGCTCTTTTCTAATAGGCGTCCAGCTTTTAATTCAGTGATCAATGTATTAAGTATATTATGGAAATAATTCAAGAAAAAGGTGTCTTATGGTGATGTTTTATGACTATTGGACTTTTAAAAAATCATGTGCAAGAGTTGTCCACATATACATCAGTGGAAAACTATAGCACAACAAAATAATGAAAACTATTGTGTGCTTTGAATAGCTTAATCAAAAACCAGCCTTTTTCTTAAGAGTACTTGGATTTAAACTAGCTTTGTTCTTATTAAAACTAAAAGTCTTAATCCTAATTCAGTGGGATTCCTATGTGGTTACTAAAATCAAGGATTCTAAAATGAGCAGAAGACTCCTGTTGTCATTTTTAGAAACTGAGTTTCTGTACTCAGGAGCAGAAAAAAAACAGATTTCAAGTACTCCAGTGTTAAATAATTTAAGGTTTATCACCAGATTTGTTGCAGAGCATCATTACTAAGAACGAACGAGATTTAAAGAATCATAGACATTTAAAGAATTTTAAGGGTTGCTTCAAAGATTACATATTTCCTGCTTGGAAATAAAGGTCATGTAAGAAAATAGCATTAAATACACATGTAAAGAGTATGACATTAAATGCTCTTACATCCATTTTATTGTGTGCACATGTGCTGAGAAGCCATGAGTGAAGACAGCTCTCCAGGACATGCACACAAAGGAAAATATATGCTTGTCTATCACATGCAAGAATCAACTCATAGTTTTCATATTAATTTCCTATATGGAAGTGCTTTCTATGTAGAAAAAAGCCTTCTATTGAAAGTAGTGAATTCTCAGACAATTCAAAGTGCAGTTTTGGATCTGCATAACTACCATTCTCACAGAAACAATTGCAGCTGGTTAAAAAAGCATCTACAAGGCTATTGACGTTGTTGGGACATATCTCACCAGCCATTAATTTACTTAAATCCCCCCATTTCCAAGCACAATTTAAAAAGCTGGTGCTTAACTTTAAAGCCCTGCACAGATTGGGTTAAGGGACTGAAGGAATGCCTACTCCTTTAGCAACCTGCCTATATGGGGATCATCATTGGAGGCTCTTCTCCTAGAGACAATAGCACCCTTTTTTCTTACCTAAGGAGAAACAGGGTATTTGAGGTAAAGTGTGTACTGTGACCAGAGGGAAATCCTTCTGGGTTTGTTGGTGAAATCCCCCCCCCCCGAGAGACTCCCCCGACACCAACATACTCATCCTTTAGGCATGTGGCAATTTTTTTGAACACTCCTAGGCTTGTATATTTTTAATTTAAATTGTTTTTAGCTGCTATAGTTTTTATTATACATTTAGATTTGCACTTGTACTGTGTATTTTTCTTTTCTTTTTTTGTGTAAACCGCCCAGGGAGCACAGCTGAAGGACATTGTACGGAATTATTAAATGGCATCTCTCAAATCCCAGAGGGAAAAACTCTTGGCTTTTGAGAGACCTGCCAAAATTAGGGCTGCAGCCTCCAACTGAATGACTCAGTGGACCCCCTTTTTAACAGAGTAAAAAAGGAACTCCAATGGCCAATTTAAAAAGGCAACACTATTTAAAAAAAATGTTTTTAATGCCAAGTACTTATAAACAGTGCAGATGGCGGGCACTCTCTTAAAAGAGGCATTGCCCCTTCACTCTCACACAGGAGCGGATGCCTTTTCTAAGATGCATGCATATGTCACAGCAGGCACCATCAAAAACAGGGGTGGAGGAACCTGTAGCCCTCCAGCTCCCATCAGTCCCAGCCAGCGTGGGCTATGGTCAGGGATGATGGGCGGTGTAGCTGAACACCATCTGGAGGTTCCTCACCTCTGATCTAAAAGCTAAAGGAGTATACCTTTCAAAACTATTTTATAGTCACAGAGAAATATTTGCAGATGTTCATTTGATTGTGCAGATTCAAGCTAGGTTGATGGCTAAATGGCTACATGAATAATTTTTTTTAATGATTACAAATATTTCTTTAATTGGATGGCAGCAGAAGCCAAAATGCTACATATACTAATTTATTACCCTTAGAAATACTTCCATCTTACTCATTTTTTTGTTTTGTTACCAAGACAATAGCCCCCCCCCCTTTTTTTTTCTACGTAAGGGACACAAACTGATGGCATATCAGGTAGCCAGTTCTAAAAGGTATTCTAAAAACAGGGAGGGGCAAGGAAATAAGAGCGAGATAACATCCAGCAAAGGTAGCTATGTTAATTCTTATTATGTTTATTGGAGATTGTCCTAATTCAATACACTTGCACAAATACTTCTGATTTAAGGGAATTGCAATGTAAACCAGAAATCAGGGATCAGAAGCAGGCCAATTATATTGTGTTAAGAGGTAGCTAGCACAAATAGCAAGAGATAGGATTCTTGCTATGGAACTGGTGCAAGATGAAATAATTCCAAGTGAAACTCCCTGATGAGTGACCCGGGCTTTTTTAGACCCAAGGGTCATGTTTTATTATGGATTTTAAAGCAGATACACATTAAACTCAAAGTGGTGTGTTACTGAGAAGGTGGAATAGGTCCAGTTATTCTTAAAAGGGCTTTGCTGCAGAGTTGATTTAATAAAGTGTATGGATACAAAACATTTTTAAGTGTACATGCTATGAGAAAACTGTTATAACTACACAAGCTGCAAAAGAACCCAACAATCAAATATTTAAAATACAATTTGGCAAAGCAATCAAGGCAGAAGGAAACAATCCATGTAACAAGGCAAGATAACTTTAAAATACTCAATTATTGATGCAGCACCCCAGTGAGTGCGAGTGTCCTGCCAGCGTCAAGAGTGCAACCAGTGCACTTGTCCACTTTCAAAATAGATATGCAGATGTATTCTAAGACTGTCATATCAAGACAGGTTTTTTCCATAAAATTATAGTCAACCCTGAGATGCTTTAAAATGAAAACAAGGTGACACATTCTTAAATGTTCTGAAATACCTGGACATAAACTGATCAGTATAAGAATCAGAGTAATAGGATTGTAATAAGGTGTTATAGACTGGAAAGTTATTAATGTAGCCCAATCCTATGCATACTCGTGCGGAAGTAAGTCCTAAATTCATTGGGGCTTTCTCCCAAGTTAAGCATGCACAGAATTGTAGCCATAGCCATTTCACAGAGAACCAATGCAAATTAAGGATGAGATAGCTGTGTAATGTTGTACAAGAACTGGAGCAGGCTTTTAATATTTAAGTATGCTGAGTCAGTAATAATCAGTGTTTTTTATTATTTGAAAATAGTGCATTTAAGAAATAAATTTTAAAAATGGCATTTGCCTGAGCTGAAAATGTGCTACTGTTTCTTATTAGGGGCTTAATCCTGTCTACCATGGGAACAGTGTTCACATGCAGAAGGATCACCACCACAGGACATAACAGTATTGTTTCTCCTCTTGCCCTCTGCGCATGTGGAAGCACCACTTTGGGCCATTACAACCAATGGATACTTCTGTCCATTTTCCATAACTCTGGCCAACCTTCCCATATCTGTTCACTGAAAGAACACATTCTCAGAACTTGCAGGTAGAACGGCTAGGGAAGGATAAGGAAGGTATGGGATCTCCACCCATAGTAGATTAAATTAAGCCCAAAGAAGCAGTTTTGGGTGCTTCTCTTTGCTGTGAATACAATTAAGGGAACCAGTGTTATTTCTTGTGTAGGTATTAGTTGTGTGTGAATCAGTTGTAGGCATCTGCAATACTTAAGAAAGTTTGCACCATCAAATGGCTTTTTACTGAATAACATACAAGAGGACTCTCCATCAAAAGGTTATTTTTAAGACCAGTATGCAACAATAATTTTACAGTATGAAATAATAATGCAGTTTTGAGGGTTCTTTCCACAGTGTGGATCTTTCCCTTTTACTAGATTGTCAAAGAAGACTTTAAAAAAATATATCCAAGATGCTTTAAAACTAACTCATTTTTCTTTCTGAAATGCTAAAAGTGTGATATTTTTTACTACGGAAAATACACTGAGTGCCACTGCAGCTATCCACCATAAAATGAAAATATCTTAAAGCAGTTAAATAGTCTAGTCAGTAATTCTACTAGAGAATAAAGATAAAGAGCATTCTAGTCTAGATTTACAGATTTCAGTGCATTCGTGGCAATTAGTACTTTAATGAGGACATAAAAGGAACTTGTAAAACTTATAAGAAATGTTTTTCCCAATGCTTTCTCTTTAATGCAGATAAGTATGCAGTACATATAATCAAGACATAAAAATATTGTAAAATGCTCCATTAGGCTATAGCATAAAATATGGCAGATCATGCTGCCAGTCAGATGCCCAATTCTGCAGCAGTCACTCAGGCCAAATTCAATGAAACTGCAATGATACCCACATTTACAATATGTAACTAGAGTGGAATTCACTATCAAAAGATCTGTGGGTGGTGGCCACTAGTTTACATGGCTTCTTAAAAGAGAATCAGACAGATTCATAGAGGGTAAGTCTACGAATGGCTATTAGCCATGACAGCAAAATGGAACCTCCACGTTTAAAGGCAGTGTAGCTCTGAAAATTACATGTTGTAGATGAAAGCAAGCTCATCACCTATTTTGCTTTCGAGTGCCACTGAACACTGTTGGAAACTGAATGCAGGACTAGACGGACCCTGATCTGATCCAGCAAGGACGTTATGTCACTGGGACTTAACTACTGAGTTAATGCATGGGGTTGGATCCAGACTTGCACTCAAGAGAATTCTGCTTGTGCTGGAGGAAGAGGGAGGCGATTTTCACAGATCCTTCTTCCCCTACATCTCTCCCATGTCCTTTAAAATCTGTCCTGGAGTATTAGGGGACCCTCCAGAGCAGCATGAGAGGTGACATGGGGGAGGGTTGCTGCGGGGGAAGGGACAATCTGCAAAACTTACCTTCCCCACACCTTCCTCTAGTAGGGAGCCTCTGATGGATCATTTCATGAATGGAAGTCCTTCTGTTCCTGGATGAGACTCTCTGCATTCAATAAGCATTGTGTGATAAGATTGAATTGATTAAAGGCTACAGATCTGTTCTTCTGCACTGTTCCTTATTTTAAGCATTCAAACTTCTATTACCTGCCTGCGTCTGAGCATGTTTGAACATAGTATTTTGTGAAGTATGAACTTCACTTGCAGACTTCGAAAAATCTTCTCCAGCAACTTTACTGTGGCCTGCACTTAAAAAATGGAAATGGGTGGTTCATGACAGATGCTATTGGAGGTCTCTGATTCACAGGGTCACCATAAGTCATAATCGACTTGGAGACACATAACAACAACAACAATTCAATCCCGACTTATGGCGACCCTATGAATAGGGTTTTCATGGTAAGCGGTATTCAGAGGGGGTTTACCATTGCCTTCCTCTGAGGCTGAGAGGCAGTGACTGGCCCAAGGTCACCCAGTGAGCTTCATGGCTATGTGGGGATTTGAACCCTGGTCTCCCAGGTTGTAGTCCACCACTTTAAGCATTACACCACACTGGCTCTCGGCCTGCACTTAATATTTAATTAATAAATAATATGAATATCAGACAAACTCAGTTTTCAGTCTCTCACACCAACGAATTATTCAAGGGGGAGGAATAACAGAAGCATTTTGGTTAACTGGCACCAAACACAGGACAAGCTAAATATTTGGGGGCAAATTGCTTTTAAGACCTATTTAATAGAAAGTCTTGGAAAGAAAACGGGGGAAAATTAGGGTTTTCAGAAGTTATATTTAAAAAATGGGCAAATCTTTTAGTCCTCTGTTTTTCTTTTTAAAAATCATGAAGTGTAAAACTTTTGAGTTGCAATTACAGATCAGGTTTATTTGAATCTTTTTAGAAACATAATGGTTCTCCAGTTGTAATACACAATCCACAGAGACTTTCTCCTTATGGTTTATCAGGTTGTCTTTTTTACTGACATATTGTAAGAAATAGGTACAATTTGTGGAAAGTGTTTCATGTGAACTGTAAGTTTTTAGAATACAGATAGCAGAGTTTACAATATTTGTTATGTGACTGGGGTATACCCCTTCATGCAAGGGGGAACAGGGCACAGTGGAATGTTAATGGAAGTATCTGTGTGCTTTTCGGTGCAGCTCTGAAGGGGCAATGGCTCAGAGCAAAGAGGAAACAGAAGAAAGTGCAACTCGCAAACCTTCCTTCATACTTAAACTGTACAGTACAAATATTACACAAGGATATCATGTGGTAGTTTTTATCAAAGTTGGTATTAATTTAATTCAACTAACATTTTGATTTGGCCTAAGATTTCCCCTTGGTTTAAAAGCTGATGGGCAGAATTGGAATTTAGAAGTTGGTCAGTTTTATTCAGCTGGATAAATATGACCAGGTGGCAGAATGACAATATATTGGCCCAATTCAGATTATTACAACTGAGAGATGAGACTTTTGCCCATGCATGTATCATCTTCTCTCCTTCCTTTGCATCATGCATGCAGCAATTAAAGACAGATGTCTCCCACTCACCAGAGCTTCCTGTTTTGTCTGAACCAGGAAACTATGGTTAGCAGGTTTGAAACAAGCCAGGATCTTAAATGAGGGTTTGGAAGCGGCTTAAGAGCCTGGCTTGCTCACTTCCTGGTAACCATAGCTTCCCTTGGTCAAATGAAATGGGAGACTCTGATTAATTGAAGACTTGCAGGTTTAACTGCTGCATAATGCAAAAGGATGAGTGGATGCATGCATAGAGAAAATGATCATGCATATATCAACATTTTACACTGAGATATAAAATGTGGCCACTCTTGAAAATATTGATATGTTAGATGGGAAGAAGGTGAGGGTTAAAAATGCTGAAAGTGCTAATACAAAGAGTTCTGTTTTTAACATTCCAGAATGTGGTCTAAAATATAAATCTTTATAACAAAGTTAATTTACTCATACTGGGTAAAAGGCATGCTAATGTAAAACATAGGTCTGCTAGCAAGAAAAGTACCATTTAATAAATAAATAAATTAGAAAATGAAAACAAGCATTCATTTGACATAAGGCAACAAAATATCTGAAGTATTGAACTCACCAATTCTATAATTTTATAGTGAACTGTATAGGCACAACTCCTAGGTTTGTAGCAGGACTGCTGAAAAGGGTCTCTTTGATGAGGAAAACTTTTAAGTTTGTCTGCAGCCCAGACCCATAAACATCTGCGTTTCTCTCCAGCAGGTTAGAAATAGTAACATCATAAACAAACACATATTTCCCAAAGGGCCTTTCCAGACAATCTTTTTTGTGTAGTAAACACAGTTATTCATTTGCTGCAGGGTATCCAGGTATTTTTTCTTAACAAAACCACTCAGCTGCAGACGTATCTCATTTTCCCTGCAGTCAAACCACTATATTTCGTTGCAGAGGAAAATAAGATTCTTCTCCAGCAAGCCCATAAATTACAATAGTGAGTGCAGCATAGAATGTGATAGCACAAGTTTCAGAGACACATATTGGACAGTGTCTTTAATAGGAGCAGTGATAAGTGATAACTTCCCTGTCTTCCAAATCTACATCATTTTGTGGATTCTTTAATTTTATAATTTAATTATATAAATTTATAATTTTTTAAGGCCCTGTGCTGCTTCTTTAGCAGTGCAATACTATGCATGTTTACTCAGAAGTATGTCCCATTGTGTTTGGTAGGGCTTATCCCTTCATAAGTGTGTTCAGGACTGCAGCCCAAATTGCCTTTTAAATAGTATGCATGTGCAAAGCTTTCCCCAAAGAAGAACAAGGTCTTAAAACAAGTGAGGTTCAACATCAAACCACCAGGACTAAGCTGAAATTCACAGTACATTTTAAACCTAGGTGATATTTCTCTCTCCCTTCAGAACTAACATTGATAACACATGCTTTATCTGTGTTAGAGATTATATAATAATATCCTAAGAGGGTCATAAGAGAAAATTTATCTAAATTAAAAGTATATCTCACTGAATATATATTAACCATACAATTTTCCTAATATAATTTGGCATTTTAAACTTTTGATTTTAGGCACAATCTCATATGAGATATTTGTACTAATCCATAGTTCAGTTCATATATAGAAGTGCTGCCACCACCATCATGGTAACTGAGGTCTCTGCAGATACACCACCCATGTAGAAGCTCCGGATCATACAAATAGCACTGCCAGCCAGAGAACTGGCTCACTAGCAATCTTGTGCAATTATCAGAGGTGAACTCAGTCACAGTAGTTAGCAGTTCCAGTAATCATATGGCTAAGATACTATATATATATATGTGTGTGTGTGTATGTATCTATATCTATATAAACACACACACACTATACGTATTTACAGACTGACAGACAGATGCTGTATTCACATTCCAGTCTAGCAATCAGGCATGTAAGTTATTTTATATTTAGTTGTTCCTGAAGAAATATCCCTAGTAGGTAAGCTCTTGGGAATTACTTCAGCTTAGACCTATAAACAACTTTGCACAGATATAAAATTACCCAATTCTTCCCTATTTGTTGGTACAACCTCTTTATATACTTTGTACCATTCCTCTACAACAGAGGTGGCTAGCCAGGAGTCCTCCAGATGTGGCTGAACTCCCATCAGCCCCAGCCAGCATGGTCAATGGCCAAGGATGTGAGCTGTAATTCAGCAACATCTGAAGGGGCACCCCTGGTCTGCAGCTATCTCTCACTACTTCAAGGACCTCCTTTTTCTTCTTGAGTGTGTGTGTGCTTCCAGTCTCTAGCACTGCAGCACATGTCTCTCTTTAAAATGGGGTGGGGGTGGAGGGTTGAACAGCAACTCCTTGGTAGCCTTATGTGGAGATGGGATTGCAAGCATTGTATAAAGGCTTCCACAAATATTGCACTTGGAATAAAATCTTTCTTTTAATTGCCTGGAAAAGCCCTAAAAATGGTTTTTAATGTATGCCATGCTGCTGCTTTCTAGATGTTACTTTAATTTTTTTTAAGTATTGGGGAAAAATAAGCATTTAATTACCGTATTAAAAATATCCAAAATATCCAAAGTCGTGGAGCACATTCTTTGTGATCAGGGCCAGCCCTATCATTAAGCAGAGTTAGGCAATGACATCAGGCGGCAGATACTGAGGAAAGGCAGTCCCCTCGGCCATTCGTCCTGAAACCCCTGGCCATTGCCCTCTGTTGGAGATCAGACTTGCGTGTGCCACATTGCCTGTCATGCGCCCTCTAAACTACCCTGCTGACCTTAGGTGCAGTAGAGGATGTTGTCACTTTGCCAGCGTTCAGTAAGCTTCTGCACATAGAACTGGGTGAACCATCTTGTTCTTTGCCTCAGGCACTGAAATGTCTTGGGTCAACCTTCTGTGTGATGCTATAATTTTCAGGTGTTCACAGATCTGGCATTCCCCTGCTGGCCAAGGAACCTCAAAGCACACACAGAGTGATGAATCTATGGAGGACCTGCATGTCTGGGTGCCCCCATTCACTTCAATGGAGAACCAGCCCTGTGCACACAAAGGACTGTGTGTGTGCAACACTGATTTTTACACTGAGGTGAATGAGAAGACCCATACAAGCAGGAACTCTATATATGTACTGCAGCACACATGGGATCTGGATCCCGGTAGAAGACTGCAAGACATAACTTTTTATATATACTATTTTTGATGGAATACATTAAGTATTTTTGCTGTATGTGAGAGGTGATGCATTCAGACTAGGAGGGAGGGAATTCTACATCATATTTTATAACACAATATAGAAAATGATTTGTCGTTCTCCAGAAATTGCATGGAAAAACAAGCTCTCAGATTTTAGGGGGCACTCTCACTAAACCACCACACTTGTAGTGCTTCAGTGCTCATTTCTTGTGTAAAACCTTCATACTACCATGATATTTTCACAAATTACGAAGTGATAAGCTCTTACATCTTTGGTAGGAACAACGATCGTACAATAGTTCTTTTGGAGATATTGATATACAGGTTTAAGCCCTAGTATGAATGCATCTTTCTTCATGAGTGCAAGGCCCATTTCTTATTGACAAAGAAGAACATTAAGATGGATATGAGATTTGTGCTCAATACATATTATTAGTAGTGCTTAAGCATTTTTAGCCAAATAAATTAAACAACAATCAAATTATCAGACTTTTTACATTTTCTGACCAGAGTGAAAATCCCTGTTCAGATCTTCAAGGTCTATTCACTGAGTGCATGGAGAAAGGGCCAGGACTATTATACTAAGTGGAAGGTATGAACTGGGCTCCATACTTATAGAACTGTACATGCAATCAGGGACTGATCGTGCAGAAGAGCTTTAGCATAAAGTCCACACCTTACGCTGAGCATGTGATAGCTGGGAACCAGCTGACCAGATCCTATGCATCTGCTCCACCCATTTTGAAGGTATGAATGTGTTTTCAGGATAGGGAATGTGTGTCCACTTCCACCACATTTAAAATTATGTTTGTTCACTCCTAGTTTATTTAAAGTTCCTGAAATAGTTTTATATTGTCATTAGCAAATGCAAAAACTATCAGCATCATACAGTTTTGCTGCAACATGTATGCTGGGAGAAAAAAATCATCCCACCGATCATTTTAAACTGGAAAGTAATCTAACTGCTGCATTAATTAATTAATTTTTGGCACTATTGACTGCTTACATTTTGGTTAGTCTGAAATAAATACAATAAAATTGTTTGTTATCCCTATCTATCTATCTATCTATCTATCTATCTGTCTGTCTGTCTGTCTGTCTGTCTGTCTGTCTGTCTGTCTGTCTGTCTATCTATCTAAAATCACATTCTGATAAACAAGTTCTACAGCTTTTATTTTATTTTTTGCTTACAATGGTTTTGTCATTTTCTTATTCATTTTAATTTTTTTAAAACTGACTGCAACATGCTCAGCTTGACTTTCCAGTCAATTTCACCCAAATTCCAACAGGAATTGGTTTATAAATTGGTTCCAACTGGAACTGGTCATTTGGAATTTCCAGTGCAGGAAATTATTTTATATGCGTCTCAACAGGTATCCTAAGTTACAAATTGATGTATCTAATAATATCTAATGAGGAAAATAGATACTGTTTGAAATTAATCTCTATACTGGAACGAAAACACACCTAACTGATTGAGCAAACTGATTTCTTCCTAAACATAAAAGGTATGATCTATATGTTTTGCCCCTTTTATATAGCATTAAATGGCAGCAGCCTGTAAGCACAGTAAAACCATGCCACACCTGCCAAATCAAGTTGATTAGTTTGGCCTAGCTATGTTATGACAAATTGGCAACTGATGAGTACAATTTTCCCCCCAGGTTCTTGTATTCAAAGCCTATGTCGGGAATCATGGCTATATCCTCCAGGGGACCCTTTGTTTCTGTGGGGTTTGTAGGAGTCCTGGTATGAGTCGGAGTACTCTTCTTCCACAAGTGGGTAATGATCTCGGCTGTGTTGGGAACTGGAAGACAAGCGGTTCCTGCTCTTCCGAGCCCTTTCATTGTGGTAGTTTTCATCAGAGGTCATTAGGCTTTGTCGTTCTATTGGAGAGTTCTCAGTAGAATGATTGCTATGCCTCATTCGTTGGCTCTAAAAATAGCAAAGAATTCAAGAATTTAAAAAAGGAAGAGTGGGGGGGGAAGAAACAATTTCATTTTGCTCCTTCTGAATTAGTTGTGATCTTTTCTGAGGGCCTTCAGAATCCATATGCTCCCATCATTCATTTAAAAGACATTTGGCTGCTATTTTGTATACTTAGGAACACAGTCTGGTTTCAAAGCTGATGTGAGAAAACAAAGGAATACGATGTCTTCTATATGACATTATTTTGAAATATTTGGCAGTGAGAAGGAGTTCTCAACAGAAGGCTCAAGATTTAGGTTCAGGATATATTTGCCTGATAAGGAATTTTAAGACTTATATTTTTAGTCTGTCATCTTTCAAATTCAAAATAAGACCTCCTCCCAAAAGGAACTCTTAAAAAGCATGTTGATATTCTTCCACTGGTGGCAATTCTAAATTCATCTACTTTTCTCCCATTGTATTTAAAGTTGATTTAAAATGTTTTATTTTTTGTTTAGCATATGCCAGTGTTCTTCAACCATGGGTCCCTAGATGTTGTCGGACTACAACTCCCATCAACCCTGGCCAGCTTAGCCAATGGCCAAGGATGATGAGAGTTGTAGTCCAACAATATCTGAGGCACTAAGGTTGAAGAACACTGGCATATGCTAAATACTACTTAACCCTTCCTTCACCTGTAATTCTTGTCCCATTCTTCACTGACTTTATATATAATTTTGTATCTCTGAGGTAGATCACATAGTAATTTCAACTTCTCAGATGAAATTGAGGGCACTGAATGGGGCCCAACATATGGAATGTATTTTCTCTCTCTCTACCCTAGATCTAATTGCATAAAGTAGCCAAGCAAAGGCCCTCTCACTGTTATTTTTGTAGTCACTGCGATGGTCAGTAGCAGCTTGTTGACATACTGCAGGCAAATTTTTAAAAATGTAGTCAGAACTGGGAACCACTGGTTTACAGTCAAAGGGATGACTTTAAAATAATAGGGTCAAATCAGGGACATTTGAGAGGTGTGCACATAATTATGACCATTCAAATAGAATGGCTGACTTTTGCAAAGTGGGGCTTAAAGTTCTATAATATGTACTCACAAACACCTGTGAGCCAGTTCCAGGTGGTTTTAAGGAAACCTGACTAATATGTACAAAAACTATAAGGTACTGATAATTCTTTCTTTGTAGAGATCATTAGCTTCCTTAGAAAACTACAAAGAATTTCCAAGATCCTATGATGGAACCATACCAGTTTAACTGGTTTGAAACTTGTTTAAATATGAAGGATACACCAACCTTTATTCTGGGCTGCCTAGAGTTAAACCTCAGCCTCATACCCACTGTGGCAATTTATTCTGCTAATTATTCAAAAGACCTTCAGATAGTGTGTCAGCCCACTGTTCATGGCCGAAGCTGACTCAGCATTCAAAACAAGATGAAGCCTTATCTACGCACCTTACAAGCAGTAGAATCCTATATAGACTGTATTAGCAGACACTGCAACAGGTCTTAGCCTGATACATCTAAGCTTAAGTTCTTATAATTCTGTATTAAAAGCTGGCCAAAAGCTGACATTTATCACTTGTTGTGACAACTGGTTAACAATGCATGGTAACACTGGGGGCAAGTAACTTCAAATATATATACACACACACACACACATATATATGGGGGCTCCTTTGGGAGGAAGAGCAGGATATAAATTTAGTTATATATTTGCCTAAATGAATTTGTTTTGCCTTCATCCATTTGGCTTTGCATAGGGTCAAAGTGCAAAAGAAGGGATTTACCAACACAAACACGCTGGAAAATGAACATTTCACATAAAAACAAACATGTGTGCACAAAACTCAAATTGTTGCTTACACAGTCATCCAGTCACTAAGCAGAAACAATACCATGTGACAAAGCTGGCCTTACAAAATCAAACATAAATTTGAAATTTAGATACTCGCTTCTGCATACAAGCAGTGAAGGAACAACAACAGAGCACTTCAATAGTGATATGAGTGCATTAAGGAAAAAAGTGATCTCTAATTTAGTTTTCATGTATGTTATTGACTTGTTATGTTCTCCAGTTGACATACAGAGGAAAGTGTACACGTATCAAAAGCCACACAAATGTGCCGAGCTCTTTAGTGAAATTGGTGTCTGGGCACTCTCGATCTTGCATTTACAGACATACAGAACTCGTACTGAAAAGACATTTTTTCTCCAAATTTAGTAAAGCACGTACTTCTCATTAAGGACTATTTACATGCCACGTTTGAAGTTTCAAAGGCCAGCCGTTTTTGAGCTATCCCTGTGGAAAAAAATGGTCAGAATCTTTTTATAATGGGAATAATATTTTGTTCATCATTTTTTTAAAAAAGCAAACAGATGAATGAATCTTGTCAAAATGTTACCTTTGGGGAGGAACAAGTTAAATTGGAGGGAGAGGGAAATTAGCATATTACTACCTTTTGTGAACTGGTCAATATTTGAAAAATAAATGAAAGCTGTTTAGCAAGCCTAACTATAGCAATAGTTAGTGGCATATATTTCTAACTCACTTATCCTCTTATGAAAGTTCCGTGCAGCTTTTTCCATGCTAAAAAGGCAAGGTAATTATGTTCCATTCCTCTTGAACTATGCACAGTAGCATGAAATATCTAGTAGAATATCACAGATATTCTATTGAATTAAAACAAGACTACCCAGAGTGTAAAGTCTATTGAACTGTTTTCTTTTTCTTCTTCTATTGAGTAAGTCTCATTCTCATATGCACATACATTACTAACTCTGCCATTATGACAACTTGTATTTGGAAATGACCATCCCAGATTAGTCACTAAACTGAACTTCTGTATCACCTGAACATTCTACTTTTCAACGGAGACACATTCAGCTGAAAGTTTTCAAGCACTGAGATGCTAAGGCTGCAACATAGGAACATTTACATGAGAGTAAATCAATTTGAACCCAATCAGACTTGCTTTAAATTAATAAGCATAGGATTGAACTGGAACAGATGCATTTATGCATCAGCCCTAACTTGTGCTATTTTGCTAACATTTGCCATTGGACAAACTGAAAACACAGAGAGAACATTCCTAAGCCCTGGGTGGAGGGCTCTAATTTACATGTGGAGAGGTGTGTGTACAGGGAGTCCCATCCTTTCCATATTATAGAATGCTTTGTATGGATTACAGTAATGCCTCAGTTAAGGAATCCTCCAGGAAGGAGCTCCTTTATTTAAAAGGTGAAATTGACCAGCTTGCTTAGCTATGGATAAACTTTCAAGCCTGTGCCTTTGCTTTAAGGTGAAACTGACCAGCCTGTGTCTTGCCTTTGCTATGGATAGACTTTCAAGTCTGTGCCTTTGCTTTAAGGTGAAACTGACCAGCCTGTGTCTGCTTTGCTATCAATAAACTGGTAAGCCTAATGCTTTGCTTTGCTAGGGTGAATGGACAAGCCTATGTGTTTGCTTTGCATTCTCTTGCTTTCTCCCAGGTCTGTGGAGGGAAGGATCCAATACAATTCAGAAGAGGAGGGGAGAGTGCTGGGTAGGCACCCTTTAAAGCCTCTGTTGAAGCTTCCCCCCCCATCTAAGAGCAGGTGTAGGAACCTATCCCTATTCTTTCCATGCTATTCCTACCTCTGGTACCAATGTTTCTGTTAAAGAAGTGATATCCAGGAACACATGTACTTTGTTAACTGAGGTATTATTGTAATGGAAATGCCTTCACAAGTAGGAGTCAGTAGGGCAGCTGTTGTGGATACAGATTTTTGCATGCACACTGGATCCTCTGCATGTGCATGTGCGTACACATGTATTAGAGAGATATGAATGAATGTATTAGATAGATATGAATATATGCCGCCCTGGGCTCCTGCTGAGAGGAAGGGCAGGAAATAAATCAAATAATAAATAAATAAATAAATAAACCACCTGTTCTGATCTTTTATGCATCTTCATAGAGTTGATCTGTTGTGGTAAATAAAGCATGAATTCATACCTGTAATCCAGAGATTGCAGTAGGATAAGGGGATAGTGCAGTGGAGCCTAGGTTTCTTCCAAGCAAAGGTGTCATGGGTGTGCTACTAGTAGTGTGTGTGGCACGCCAGTAGGCCTCAAGATATTCTGCCAAGTGTTCACAAGCATCTTCAAGCTGATTTTCATCCAAAATGACATCAAACATTTCCTGTTCAGATGAAAGCATTAGATAAAACTTTAGAGTTGAAAACAGCTAGAGAACAGAAGATGATATCCAGCACCCATCATACTCAGGTTAAGTCCAATGACTTCAATAGGTTTCATCCGAGTATAACTGACATTCGGTATCACCAGAGGTCTTTGTAACGTTGGGTCAATTCAGACAGTTTTCATGTCTTCCTCCTGGCCCCACTTCCTCCATCTCTTCCACTGCTAAAAAGCACCTCCCAGAACCTTTTCATAGACCCAGAGTCCATCCCATCAGCTTGTAACATTATCCATCACCTTCCAATAGCCTCCCCATCCTACCTAAATATTCTTTGTAAACACCTGAAGAGAGCTATTCATAGTAGAACAAAAGTTAAAATAACCTAGCTCGTTGAGCTTTGAAAAAAGCAGAAGGCTGAACTATGTGAATTCCATAGTTTAACTTACCATGCACACTTCCAGATAAGTGTGCATAGGATTACAGCTTAACTTTTTTTAAAAAAAAAATCATAGGAGGTCTGATGAGTGACTTATAAGAGTACAATAAAGCCAAGCAGCGATGGCATATGGATCATAGAACCACCAATCACATTGAAAATATACTGACTAGTTTGTTCCAATTTAGGCTGAGTATGTCTGAGGGCCTGTTCACCCTAGAAAGTGATATTTATCCTTTCATTTGTATCATCACCCTTTCATAATAGCTGAAAGCCAGAAACAAAACGTTTAGTAATTTTCTCTAAAGTGGTTCAGAGGGAATTCAGGGCTTTGAAGCCCGTTTGAAAATAAGGACTGGCAACATGCATGTATCTTAAAGACAAAATAGTACATTCCACCTAAGGCAGGGATGGGGAATCTGTGGCCCTCCAGATGTTTGCTACAACTCCTATCATCCCTGACCATTGGTTATGCCATCTGGGGCTGATGGGAGTTGTAGTCCAATAACATCTGGTAGGCTACAGGTTCCCCTACCCTGCGCTATGGTATCTGGTAAGCATACTGGTGACACCTTTCTTCCTTAGACATGTTATCATGTCTTGTGAAATTGTGCTTATTGGATTACAGAGCTTGTAACTCTTCTTTAACTAAGCTGATTTTATTCTTGGACAGTTTACAGGAACACAATATTGACTAGTGTTCAGTGTTTACAAGCATCTTGCTACATCTAGATTCTGATATAAGGTAAGTATTTGAGATGACAATAGAAAAAAAAACCCTTTTTTGTATAAACTCTTATTTTCCCCTAGGAAAAATCGTATGTGCTTTTTACACAATCAGCAATGACAGCTGATCTTAGCACCAGCCTGTGTGGCCACAGTAAAAAATTAATGAAAAGTTTGAACTGAGAAAGAATGCTATTGGTAAATCATGAATATTCCAGATGGGAGCTAGTTTTAGAACCTAGGTATATGCTGTTCAGACTCTTCAAGACTCAAAGTCGTCATGCAATCTAGAAGTGTGACTATACGTTAATGCCAATTTAATACAATTGCATGAAATGCTTTCATGACCTGTAAGAGTCACTGTAGAGGGAGAGGTCTTTGAGACCCAGGGCAGCAAACAAAAACACTAAAAACACTCTAAAAACAGACTTTAAAATATATTAAAACAAAACATCTTTTAAAAATTTGTTTTTAGAAAAGCTTTAAAAAATCTTAAAAAGCAATTCTAACACAGATGCAGACTGGAATAAAGTCTCTACTTAAAAGGCTTGTTGAAAGAGGAAGGTCTTCAGTAGGCACTGAAAACATAACAGAAATGGCACCTGTCTAATATTTAAGGGTAGGGAATTCCACAGGGTAGGTGCCACTATACTAAAGGACTGCTTCCTATGTTGTGCGGAACAGACCTCCTGATAAGAGGGTATCTGCAGGAGGCCCTCACCTGCAGAGCACAGTGATCGACTGGGTATATAAGGGATAAGAAGGTCTTTCAGGTATCGGTCCCAAGCTGTATAGGGCTTTGTAAACCAAAACCAGAACCTTGAACTTGGCCCGGTACACACACCCTCTGCAAAGGCGCAGGACCTATTAGAATGGTCCACCCCAGGCGTCTGATGGATCCAGAAGGATTCCTAAATGCGCTTGGGGAATTAGATCCTGCTGAAGGTCACTCGGTTGAAACCCTGGTGACGGAATGGAATACAAAGATCACCAGGACATTAGACCTAGTGGCTCCGAAACGTCCTCTCCCCCTGGAAAGATCTCAAACGGCACCTTGGTACACACCACGGTTGCGTGTTCTGAGACAGGAGGTGAGACGACTAGAGCGCCGGTGGCGTAAGTCCCGCTCCGAAGATGCCCGGACACAAGTTAGAGCAGCAGTAACTGCCTATCATGTGGCAATAAAGGCAACAAAGAAGGACTACTTTGCTGCCTCTATTGCATCAGCAGAGTGTTGTCCCAGGAGGCTATTCCAAGTGGTCTGAAGCCTGGTCGGTCCAGTTGCTCAAGAACCCTTAGAATGTTCAAAAGCCTCCTGTGACAATTTAGCAAAACACTTTGCTGATAAAATCGAGCATCTAAGAAGCTCGATTCCGCATACCGTGAATGCAGATAGTGGACCGGAGTTGACCAGTCATAATGTGATCCAATGTGATCCAATGGGATCGGTTTCGGCCTCTTCCTTCTGAGGATGTGGACAAGGTACTGTCAACTGTGAAACCTACCACCTGTCTCTTTGATCCTTGCCCGTCATGGCTCTTGATGAGCTGTAAAGAGAAATTGGGCGATGGGATCAAGGCGGTGGTAAATGCATCCTTGAATGAGGGTGTATTGCCATTAGCCCTCAAGAAGGCAGTTATAAGACCAATTCTGAAAAAGACCTCCTTGGATCCCCAAGATTTAAACAACTTTCGCCCAATTTCAAATTTACCATTTCTGGGCAAGGTCATTGAGCGAGTGGTGGCCAATCAGTTGTCAGCGCATTTGGATGAAACGGATTATCTAGATCCATACCAATCAGGCTTCAGGACTGGACATGGAACAGAAACAGCCTTGGTCGCTCTGGTGGATGATATGAGGAGGGCATTAGATAGGGGAGAACTCATATTTCTTGTCCTCCTGGATCTCTCAGCGGCTTTCGATACCGTCGACCACGGTATCTTGCTGGATCGTCTAGAGGGATTAGGAATAGGAGGCACAGTATTACACTGGTTCCGTTCCTTTCTCTCCGGTAGACAACAGCAAGTAGCATTGGGAGATGAGGTTTCAGACCCTTGGCCCCTCAATTGCGGTGTGCCACAGGGTTCTATCCTTTCTCCCATGCTATTTAACATTTATGTAAAACCGCTGGGAACCATCATCAGGAGGTTTGGGCTGCAGTGCCACCAATATGCGGATGACACTCAGCTCTACCTCTCATTTAAGTCCTCACCAGAGTCGGCTGTGGAAACCATGTCCAAGTGCCTGGAATCTGTGAGTGGATGGATGGGAAGAAACAGGCTAAAGCTGAATCCTGATAAAACTGAAGTACTGCTCGTGGGAGACAAGGGAAGATTGGGAGACATCGACCTGATATTTAATGGGGTACAATTGCCCCTGAAAAATCAGGTCCGCAGTCTTGGGGTGATTCTTGATTCCGAGCTGTCTATGGAGGCCCAAGTTTCATCAGTGTGCCGACCAGCTTGGGGTCAACTGCGCCTCGTTCGAAGGCTGCAACCCTATCTTCCTGTTCACCAGCTCCCACTTGTAGTGCACGCTCTGGTCACCTCTCGTTTAGACTACTGCAATGTGCTCTACGTGGGGCTACCCTTGAAAACAGTCCGGAAACTACAGCTGGTACAAAATACGGCGGCTCGTTTACTCACGAATAGCCGCCGATACAATCATATTACTCCAATGCTTTACAATCTCCACTGGCTTGCAGTTATTTTCCGGGCTCAATTCAAGGTGTTGGTATTAACCTTTAAAGCCCTATACGGTTTGGGCCCAGTATATCTGACGGAGCGCCTCCACCATCATAAATTGTGCCGCTGTGATGCGTCCTTCCCTGGCTCTCCCTGTCAGGTTCCTACCTGCGTGTGGTTACTGCCTGTCTCTAGGCACCACCAGGGACTCCACCAGTCCGGACCGCACTCTCTTATGGTTTACCTATCCGCTCTAGCACAGATCTCAACAGATCCCCCTGCTAGGCAACCACCAGTAACGTCCCAATACTAGTATTCCCAGAGACTCTGAATACTGGTATTGTTATTCTCTTCACCGCTGCCACCATTTGTTACAGTTCCCCTTCAGCCTTGGTCATTACCTTACCCTCCCTTCTGGTCTGTGAAACCCCAGCTAAGGATCAGGCCTTTGGTAAACCAAATTAAGTATTTATTAAAGATAACAAAGCTAACAAGATTAACAAGATTTCTTCTTAAGGCACATAAGCATATGGTTTTACTCAATACTAATCCGAACTCCCCCTCCCTCCTGGTAAACAACTCTCTAAACCCCACCAAGCAATCCACTCTTTCTCTTCTCCCCCCCATTCCACTCTCACTCTTCCTTTTATACATTCAGCCATTTTAAACACTCAGCCAATCATCTCGCATTCTACTGCCCATTCAATCCCCCTCTTTCACTCCACTTACCATGTATCTTCTAAAACAACAACACTTACCATATATACATTAATATAGGAACATCACATTTCCCCCCCCTTAAACAACAGCAGAGTATTATTCCTGTTCCAGGATTTATACGTCGCGTTAACAAATAAAAGTCTCTATGGGGAAAATGTCTTTCTTTGTTCCTCTGTCTGGTCACGTCACTGCAGTCCCAGCCACTTGCCTGGAAAGTCCATCGGCCAGTACATTGTCCTTGCCTTTTATGAACTGGAAGTTCACTTGATAGTCCTGTAGGGCCCAGGACCACCTCTGCAGCATAGTGTTATGGTTTTTCATAGTCTACAACCATAACAAGGCCCGATGATCCATAGTCACTGTGAATCTTCGTCCCCACACGTATGGGCGCACCTTGTTCAGTCCCCACACGACCGCTAGGCACTCCTTCTGGACCGACGAATAGTTTTTCTCCCTCGGCGTCAGCTTGCGACTCAGGTACGCCACTGGATGTCTGGTGCCTTCTCTCTCCTGCAGCAAGACGACTCCCAGCGCGAGGTCCGACGCATCTGTAGCCACGATGAATGGTTTCTCATAGTCTGGTGCTATTAATATGGGTCCTTGGCACAAGGCTTGCTTCAGTAGATCAAAAGCCTTCTGACATTCATCTGTCCATACCACATGCTCAGAACACTTCTTCTTTGTTAATTCATGCAAGGGGGTTGCTATTTCCCCAAAATTTCTCACAAACTTCCTATAAAATCCAGCCACACTCAGAAATGCCCTTACTTGTTTTTTGGTTAAGGGGATCGGCCACGCTTGTATTGCCTCCACCTTGCTCCATAAGGGGGTGATTTTCCCACTCCCCACCTTATGTCCTAAATAGATTACTTCCTTTAGTCCAAACTGGCATTTCTTAGCTTTTATTGTGAGGCCTGCTTTTCTTAAGGCCTCCAATACTGTTGTCAGGTGTTGGACATGCTCAGGCACCGACTTGCTAAAAATGGCCACGTCATCGATATAGGCCACTGCAAAATCTGACATGCCTCGCAACACAGTATTGATTAGCCTCTGAAATGAACTTGGTGAGTTCCTTAGTCCCATGGGTAAGGTCACAAACTCATATAACCCATCTGGCGTACTGAAGGCAGTTTTGGCTCTGGATTGCTCGTCTAGTTCCATTTGCCAAAATCCTTTACAGAGATCTAGTGTAGAGATAATGGTTGCTGCCCCCAATAACTCTAACATTGCGTCTACCCTAGGCATAGGATACGCATCTGGGATAGTAATTTTATTGATTAGCCGATAATCAATGCAAAACCTGGTCGTTCCATCTTTTTTCGGAACCAGGACAATACTTGAGGCCCAGGGACTGATGGATTCCCTGATCACTCCTAATTCCAGCATATCTTCCACCTCCTTTTTGATCTCATTCAAAACTTTCCCATTCACACGGTACGGAACAGATCTGATTGGGGCATGATCTCCAGTATCAATGGAATGTATAACTATACTGGTTTGGCCAGGTTTGTTGCTAAAGAGATTCCTATAGGTTTTCAAAACTCTCAGAATCTCCTCTTTTACTTCCTCCTTCACCTCCTCTGACCATTCCACTTGATCTACCCCTCCTTTGTCTTTGCTTTCCTGTACCAAATCTGGAAGTTCAGGCCCACTTCCCTCAGGGAATAAGGTAACTTGCAACACCTTTGCATCCCTGGTATGGTAAGGCTTTAACATATTTACATGAACCACTTTGCTTTTGTTTAATTGGTCTGTGGTGATTACATATATCACTGTGTCAAGCCTTTCTCTGATGGTATATGGTCCTTCCCAGTTAGCCTGTAATTTGTCATGTTTCCTGGGTATGAACGCCATAACCATATCTCCCACATCATACACACGTTCTCTGGCTGTTCTGTCATACCAGTAACTTTGCTTCTCCTGTGCATGACTCAAATTCTCTTTCACTACTTCCATCATTGATGTTAATTTATTGCGGAATTCCAATACAAAATCTACTACAGAAGTTTTGTACTCTCCCAGAGTTCCTTCCCATGAATTTTTTAGCAGTTCCAAAGGTCCCCTCACTTTTCTAGTGAACATGAGTTCAAAGGGTGAGAAGCCTGTTGACTCCTGAGGGACTTCTCTGTATGCAAATAAGAAGCATCCCAAACGTTCATCCCAGTCTTGTGGGTGATCTTGAACATAGCTTCTTATCATGCCCTTCAAAACTCCATTGAATCTCTCAGCCCATTAGTGGCGGGATGGTAAGTAGTGGTCTTTAGATGTTTTAGACCACAACATTTCCACATACATTGCATCACTTCTCCCATGAATACACTGCCTTGATCTGTCAGCACTTCATGAGGGAAACCCAGCCTCATAAAGATTTTTAATAAAGCCTCTGCCACTACAGGGGCTTCTACAGATCTCAGTGCTTCTGCGTCTGGGTACCTGGTGGCAAAATCCACCACCACCACTAGATATTTCTTGCCATGCCTTGTGGGTTTGGAAAAAGGGCCCACCAAATCTATTCCCACTCTATAAAAGGGTTGTCCAATTATAGGAAGGGGCTTTAAGGGTGCCTTGGTCTTTACTCCACTCTTTCCCACCTTTTGGCATATTCCACAAGATAGACAATGTTGTTTTACATCCTTGGAGATATTTGGTCAATAATAATGTGCAGCCAATCTCCTCTTGGTCTTTTTTATTCCCAGATGTCCTGCACATGGGACATCGTGGGCTACCTCTAGCAATCTGGTTCTGTATTTGCTAGGTACTATCAATTGCTTCACTGTTTCACATTCATCCTTTCTCTCAGCAGGCATCCACAGTCTATATAAAATCCCATTCTCACACACAACTTGATTCCTCAGTTTGTCAGTGAAAGGAATCTGTTGGGTCAGCGCTTGTTCCTTTATCTGCTTCAGACTTATATCTTTATGCAGCTCTTCCCTGAATTGATCTGCTTCTTCCCCAGAGACCACTTGATACAGTTTGTCTTCTTCAGCAGGCCTGCTAGTGGTTGCTATGGTGACCTGAGGCTGGTTAACAGATTCCACCCTGTTTGTTTCAGCCCCCCTTAATATGGCTTCTTTTTCTCTGCCAATTTGCTGTCTGGTCACTACATAGATCTTTCCTTGGGCGCCCATTACATCCCTTCCCAGTATTACTGGTTCTTGTTGCTGGGCATTAATGCCTACTTTATATCGGCCCTCTCGGCCTCTCCAAGTCATATCCACCAGGGCCACAGGCAAACTCTCTGGTTGACCCCTCACTCCTTGGATAGTCACAGTTTCCTGAGGTAATATTTCTTCAGATTTTATTAAATCTGGCCACAGTAACGTCTGAGCGGCACCAGTGTCAAGCAATGCCCAATAAATTGCCCCTTGTACACTCACTTCCTCTCTCAGACTTGAATCAAGGTCTGTTACTTCTGTCCAGTTTATCTGGCAAAACTGAACCTTTTTCGCTGCTTCTAAAGCCTTGGGCTCTGTTTTCACTGCCCTTGTCTGAGCAGGATTACTAATGGGGTTGGCAACCTCACATTGAAAACGTAGGTGCCCTGGTCTACCACATTTGTAGCATAATTTCTCCTCACTTTTAGGGTACACAGATCCACTCTGGGGTGTCCTGTGCCCTTCAGATTTTAATGGAGGACTCACTCGCTGTGGTACCACATCCCTTCTGCCAGCACTATATGGTCTGGGTTTAAACTCTCTTGATGTTTTCCCCACCCAGCCAGTTCTATTGGAGGCGAAGTGATACGCCATCTCTGCGGCCTCCTGCACAGATGTAGGGGAACGGTCTTTGACCAGGAGCCTTATTTCTGGTGGTAACTGATGGTATAATTGATCCAGTATCATGAGGCTTTTCACCTCTTCCACTGACTGAGCTTTGGCACTACTCATCCACTTTCCAAATATATCCATCAACTTTGCTCCCAGTTCCACAAAAGACCTCCCTGTCTGTATCTGGCAGTTTCTGAAAAGCTTTCTAAAATAATCAGGCCCCAGTCTGAATCTTTTAAACACTGCTTCTTTGAATTCAGCATAGGTGACGGGCCTGTCTGAGGGGAAATATTGGTATACCTCAGCCAATTCCCCTTTAATCAGGTTTGATAAATACTGCATGTATTTATCTTCAGGTAGCCCCCACAACTGAGCTGCTTTTTCAAAGGTGCTGAGGTAAATTTGAGGATCTTGACCAGGCTCATAGACAGCAAAGTCCTTTGGTGTAATTTTTATTTTTGCTCCATCTCTGTCTTTCCTTGTCTCCTCAGAATGAAATTTCTCTCTATCAAATTTTAACTTTTCTACTTGTAATTCAGCATCCAATGCTCGTTGCTTCTCCCTCTCCTCAAACCCCAATCTCATTCTCTCAATTTCCAACTCCCTCTGTTTTTCCTTCTCTGCACCTTCCATCCTCAATCTCTCAGCTTCCATCTTCAATCTCTCAGCTTCCAACTCCCTCTGCTTGTCTTTTTCCTCAGCCTCCCATCTTAACTTCTCTCTCAAGTACTCTATATAAGCGGGATTGCTTAAATATCCTTCTGGGGTCTCTTCCCTGACAGGTTGTTTTTGCTGGGCAGTAGCAAATCCTGTAAGTGCTACCCTCAATTCATCTACCCCTTTACCCTCGTGAGGTAAATTGAATGTTATGCACTTCTCCACCAGCTCCTCTCTTTTCATTTTTATGTATTCAGCCATGGTGTTTGAGTTCACACACTCTTTGCCAGTCACTCTCACAAGAAATCTT
Organism: Rhineura floridana; assembly: GCF_030035675.1. Classification (NCBI taxonomy): domain Eukaryota; kingdom Metazoa; phylum Chordata; class Lepidosauria; order Squamata; family Rhineuridae; genus Rhineura; species Rhineura floridana. Next base: position 59,230,363 of record NC_084481.1, on the reverse strand, counting down.
GTTTTGTTATTTCTGTTTGCCACACCACTGTTCTGGATTCTCTAGTATTCGTATCTGGATTCTCTGTTGTTCGTATCCCACCGCTACTGCCACCACATGTGATGCGTCCTTCCCTGGCTCTCCCTGTCAGGTTCCTACCTGCGTGTGGTTACTGCCTGTCTCTAGGCACCACCAGGGACTCCACCAGTCCGGACCGCACTCTCTTATGGTTTACCTATCCGCTCTAGCACAGATCTCAACAGATCCCCCTGCTAGGCAACCACCAGTAACGTCCCAATACTAGTATTCCCAGAGACTCTGAATACTGGTATTGTTATTCTCTTCACCGCTGCCACCATTTGTTACAGTTCCCCTTCAGCCTTGGTCATTACCTTACCCTCCCTTCTGGTCTGTGAAACCCCAGCTAAGGATCAGGCCTTTGGTAAACCAAATTAAGTATTTATTAAAGATAACAAAGCTAACAAGATTAACAAGATTTCTTCTTAAGGCACATAAGCATATGGTTTTACTCAATACTAATCCGAACTCCCCCTCCCTCCTGGTAAACAACTCTCTAAACCCCACCAAGCAATCCACTCTTTCTCTTCTCCCCCCCTATTCCACTCTCACTCTTCCTTTTATACATTCAGCCATTTTAAACACTCAGCCAATCATCTCGCATTCTACTGCCCATTCACTCCCCCTCTTTCACTCCACTTACCATGTATCTTCTAAAACAACAACACTTACCATATATACATTAATATAGGAACATCACAGCCGCCCTACGAGTTCTGCCACACAGGACCTGCTCTCAGTCCCGCCAACTAAAGTGGCTAGGTTGGTGAAGACTCGGGAGAGAGCTTTCTCTGTGGCGGCCCCCTCGATCTAGAACTCCCTCCCAATAGATCTTCGACATGCCCCTTCCCTAGAAATATTTCGCCGGGGCCTGAAGACTTGGCTCTTTAACCAGGCCTTTACAACCTCTGAGACTTCTAGGGTAAATTAGCCTTGTATTGAAATGCTGATAATTTATTATACTGAACTTGTATGTAATGTATTGACTATATCTTATTTATTGTATTTTATCATATTTTACTGTAAGCCGCCTAGAGTGGCCATTGGCCAGATAGGCGGCCTATAAATTAAAGTTTATTATTTATTATTATTATTATATTATCTAATTGGCAGCCAGTGCAATTCTTTTAGCAGTGGGGTGTCATCTTGGAGATATCCTGCCCCAGTAAGCCACATTTTGCACCAGCTGCAGCTTCCAGACCAACCTCCAGGGCAGCTCCACATAGAGTGCATTACAGTAATCCAGCCTGGAGGTTACTAGTGCATGGCCAAGTGGTCAAGCTTTCTTGGTCCAGAAATGGCTGCAGCTGTCTTGCCAGCCAAAGCTGGAAAAAGCCACTCCTAGCCACTGAGGTCACCTGGGCCTCTAGCAACAAAGATGGATCCAGGAACAACCCCAGACTAAAACCTGCTCTTTCAGAAGGAGTATGACCTCTTCCAAAGCAGGCAACTAACCAATTATCTGAACTCGGGAACCACCAACCCATAGTGCCTCCATCTTGCTAGGATTCAGACTCAGTTTACTGGCCCTCATCCAGCCCACCATCGAATCCAGGCACTGGTCCAGGACTTGTACAGCCTCTCCTGATTCAGATGTTACAGAGAAATCAGAGCTGGGCATCATCAGAGTACTGCTGACACCTCACCCCAAATCTGATGACTGCTCCCAAGGGTTTCATATAGATGTTAAACAGCATTGGAGACACAGCACCCCACAGCACAACTCCCAGGGGACCAAAAGACAATCGTCCAATGCTATTCTCTGAAAATGACCCTGAAAATAGGATCAGAACCACTGTAGAACTGTCCCTCCAATACCCATCTCACCAAGTTGGCCCAGAAGGATACCATACTCAATGGTATCAAAAGCTGCCAAGAGATCAAGTAAGAATAACAGGGTCATGTTCCCCCTGTCCTTCTCCCGATAAAGGTCATCCATCAGGGCAACCAAGTTTGATTCAGTCCAATAACCAGGCCTGAACCCAGATTGGAATGGGTCAAGATAATCTGTTCTCATCTGACAGTACTTGCAATTATGGTGCCACAACCCTCTCAATCACCTTCCTTTGCTGCTGCTAGCGGGGGATAGGCAACTCTGCAGATTCCCTCCTCTCCTTTGCAGGCCACAGTGGTACCTCCTAGCCTGTTCTGGAGGATTGGGTGACCCTCTGTAATAGTATAGGAGGTGATGCTAGGTGCTATAGGGGAAGGAGGGAATCAGCAAATGTTGCCTCCTACCCCTCTATTAGAGGGATCCCTCCATTAGATCAAAACCTTCCACGGATGAAGCAAATCTGTCCTTGGGAGGTGAAGTTTGGATCTGACCCATTGATTTTAATGGACTTAGGCACACCTAACTTTGTATAGGATCAAGCTGCTAGACTCATCCTCTCCATTTTATCCTCACAACAGCCCTCTGAGATAGGTTAGGCTGAGAGTTGGTGACTAGCCCAAGGTCACCTAGTGAACTTCATGGCCAAGTAGGAATTTGAACCCTGTCCTCCCAGGTCTTAGTCTGACACTCCAACCACTACACCATTCACTTACTCTACCATCTCTTTCTTTTTTCATGGATACAAATCAGAGTGGGGAAAGACTTCATAGCTAAACTCTTTGGACACAGTCTCCAAATGAAAAGCTTTCATTCAGAGCTTGGAAGTAACTCGTTAGAAATAACGAGTTACTTGTAATTCATTACTTTTTAAAGTAACGAGTGGGTAACTTCATTACATTTTTCTAGTAATAGAACGACTAGTAATTTCCCTACCTTTTAGCAGCAATGGTAACGTTTCCAACGTTATGTTTGGATGTTACTGAGGGAGAGCAAGGGAAATCTTCTGCTCCTCTGATTGGTAGATGAGTAGACAAAATACATGTGCCTCAAACTGGGCTTCTGCGCAACGTCACACTTCCTTCCCTCGTGTTCTGTGTTAGGAGGCACGAGGGAGGAAGTCGAGAGCCGGACCACGCCGGAGGACAAGGATATAGAAGGCAGCAGTAGCAGAATGGAGGTGAGTGACAATGTGTGTGTGTTACCCTTTCCAACCCGCTTGTCCTGCTGCCCCCTCCGCTCATCCTGTTGTCTCCTCCACTCATCCTATTGTCTCCTCTGCTCCTCCTGTTGTCTCCTCCGCTTGTCCCACTGCCTCCCACTCGTCCCGTTGCCTCCTCCGCTTGTGCCACTGCCCCCACTCATCCTGTTGCCTCCTCCGCTCATCCCTCTACCCCCCCACTTGTCCCATTGCCTCCTCCACTTGTCCCACTGCCCCCACTCATCCTGTTGCCTCCTCCGCTCGTCCCACTGCCCCCACTCATCCCGTTGCTCCTCTGCTCGTCCCACTGCCCCCGCTCATCCCGTTGCCTCCTCCGCTTGTCCCACTGCCCCCTCACTCATCCTGTTGCCTCCTCCGCTCGTCCCACTGCCCCCTGCTCATCCCGTTGCCTCCTCCGCTCATCCCACTGCCCCCACTCGTCCCGTTGCCTCCTCTGCTCGTCCCACTGCCCCCCACTCATCCTGTTGTCTCCTCCGCTTGTCCCACTGCCCCCCGCTCATCCCGTTGCCTCCTCCGCTCGTCCCACTGCCCCCCCCACTCATCCTGTTGCCTCCTCCACTTGTCCCACTGCCGCCCACTCATCCCGTTGCCTCCTCTGCTTGTCCCACTGACCCCCGCTCATCCCGTTGCCTCCCCTGCTGCTCCCTAAAAGGTGGCACCCATCAGCAGAGCATGGATCTCAATTGCAGGGGGCTTCATCATATCAGTTAACCTAGGTCCTGTTTAGACCATCTGCAAATGGAACAGGGTGGCCTCGGTTTAATGCAGACCTTTGAGTCTTGTGAAAACAGATTGGCAGTGGTGTTTGAGGGATGTGGGAAAGAAGAAAATCTTGCCACCTACTATAAAATGCCAGTGAACAAATCCTGAATAAATACTTCATCATTTCTAAGAAGTGTTTTTAAAAAAACCTGTTTCCCCTTAGTGAGCATCTGGAACCCCTAACAGAGTTCTGGCTGATTCCCATATGAATTTCTTCCAGTAATAATAACATAGCATAATGGTAGTTTCCCATCAGCTCTTTGGAGCATAGCATTAACTTCAGGACAGAAGAACGGAAAGAAAAAGGGCTCCATGGAGCCCTATGGGATAACCTACCATACAGGAGAGGCTGGAACATGCCAGATATTTGTTTCATTGTACATTTTAATAATCACTGTTTTTAATGTTTTGATGACATGGTGTATTTTAATTATGTGTGGATATATTTTTTATAATTAGTTTTACACTTGTAAAAATGTAATTGATTGTGTTTGATGGATGTGAGCATGTTAATCATGTAAGGGTATCTTTGAGTGAACAGAATGATATGTATGTCCAGCTCTAGTTAGATGAAGTTGTTATATAGGGGGCTGGGAATTTAACTGTACTGGTTTGTTTAATGGTTTGATTGTTTGATGTATGGCGGTTAGGAAGTGAGTTGATTTTCTCTTGCCTAATTGTCTATTATGCTATTTTAAAAAGTTGAATTTATACTATTTATCTGATTGTAATAAGTTGTAACGCTACTTTATATGGAACTGAGGCAGTAGAGTCACTGAGGGCCTTGTGGCCACAGACAAGAACATATGAATTGGCCCTTTTAACTTCAACTTATTTACCACAAAGGGTATGTCTTGGGGAAATGGGTAATGAGAACTGATGCCCCATCCCTGGACAAAGGCAGACTCATCCAAATAATCTGTAGGTAATGCCTGCAGGAGAAGGAAGAGCTAGCTTCCCATATGGTAATGTTACACAGGATCATAGAAAGCTGTTTTATGCTATTGGACCATCTAGCCCAATATTTTTGATACTGACTGGCAGTGACTCTCCAGGGTTTCAGGCAGCAGTCCTCCCTAGGCTGCATACACACCATTAATTTAAAGCACGTTATTTCCCTCAAAGAATCCTGGGAACTGTAATTTGTTAAGGATGCTGGCAATTGTAGCTCTGGGAGGGGTAAACTACAGTTCCCAGGATTCCTTGAGGGAAATAAGGTGTTTTAAATGTATGGTGTGTATGCAGCACTAGCCTTGCCTGGAGATGCCAGGGATTGAACCTGCAAAGCAGCCAAGTCACAACCCTTCCCCTATGTTTCCTCTGCCGATGTGCTTGGAAATAAATGTGGTCCTAATTCAACCCATTTACCTGTGACTCACCTCCTTATTTCTGGTTCTGGACACAATGTCATTTCACCCTTAAAAAGCTTAGTAAATTATACTTCATTTATTTTAGAGCGAGACATAAGCGAGGAAATGGTCTCCAAGATGTGCAGTGACCATGCCACTGGTTGTTGTTATGTGCCTTCAAGTCGATTGCGACTTATGGAGACCCTATGTATCAGCAACCTCCAATAGCATCTGTTATAAACCACCCTGTTCAGATCTTGTAAGTTCAGGTCTGTGGCTTCCTTTATGGAATCAATCCAACTCTTGTTTAGCCTTCCTCTTTTTCTACTCCCTGTTTTTCTCAGCATTATTGTCTTTTCTAGGGAATCATGTCTTCTCATGATGTGTCCAAAATATGCTAACCTCAGTTTCATCATGTTAGCTTCTAATGATAGCTCTGGTTTAATTTGTTCTAACACCCAATTATTTGTCTTTTTCATAGTCCATGGTATGCACAAAGCTCTCCTCCAACACCACATTTCAAATGAGTGGATTTTTCTCTTATCCGCTTTTTTCACTGTCCAACTTTCACATCCATACATAGAGATCAGGAATACCATGGTCTGCATGATCCTGACTTTAGTGTTCAGTGATACATCTTTGCATTTGAGGACCTTTTCTGGTTCTCTCATAGCTACCCTCCCCACTCCTAGCCTTCTTCTGATTTCTTGACTATTGTCTCCATCTTGGTTAATGACTGCGCCGAGGTATTGATAATCCTAAATGTCCTCATTGTCAACTTTAAAGTTACATAAATCTTCTGTTGTCATTATTTTAGTTTTCTTGACATTCAGCTGTAGTGCTGCTTTTGTGCTTTCCTCTTTAACTTTCATTATCATCATGGTCTGTGGGTAGGTAGGAGGTGACAAGGGAGGAGGTGGAGAGACAGGGTGGAGTGGAGAAAACAATTGTTTAAAAAATGGACTGGAGGGAAAAAGGAGCCGGAGGGCAAGAACATGGATAAAGGAGGAGAAGGCAGCAGCAGAATGGAGATAAAGAACTGTGGAGGTGAAAGATGACATGTGTGTGCTTGAACTTGGCACACAAAGTGGCCTCCACCACCCTCTCTGGCTACTGTATTGCATTTGCAGTATTTTAACTTTTTTGCATCTCAGGGGAAAAAGTTTGCTTGGGTGAGTGGTGGCAGGGCAGGGTCCGGGAGGTGGTTAAATGAGAGAGATTACGCTTGCTGGCTGGCTGGGGGAGGGGGGTTGCACTTGGTTTGATGTGCAAAGGTCTGCGTAGTGTCCTCAGCCTCCCTCCCCACCTCCCTTACCAGCGGAGAGACCACCATTGCTATCATGGATAAAAATATTTTTTCTACTACCTCTGTATGTGTATGTTTATTTTTAATGTTGTTTTAGGCTACTTAGATGTGCAGCAGCCAAGGCCAGCACCTTGTAGGCATTTTTTAAAAAAGTAACTGAAATGTAACTGTAGGGATTACTTTTGAGAAAAAGTAAAGTAATCAGTTACTTTCAGAGAAATTGTAATGGTAATTACTACTTTTTTGGGCCATGTAACTGTAATTTATTACTTTTTTAAAGTAATCTTCCAAGCTGTGTCTTCATTTACAGGAAAATGGGGGGGGGGAGATTCCATTATTTAATTCAAATGTTTTGATTACAAATGGATTGCTTCAAGTGTATTCACTAAACTTTACAATGTAATGTGCAAGTATATGGCACGTATCTTTATTTTGGTTACTGCTGAGTATTAGCACAAATCACTGGAAAATTACTCAGCGACAGAAATGTAGTACACTGGACCTCCTAATGTAAACCTGAGAGGGCTTTTATTCTAGTAGTGCAAAGTTCTCCACTCTGAAGTGGAATGATAGGGAACGGAACATGAGACTGTTGCTACTGTAACCACAGACACCTTAGCACATCATTACCCAAGAACATTGGGAGGGGGTGGAAGGAGGAGTGCTTCTCTTTGTGAAATTTGTGACCTATGTTCTAACACATTCAGGGTTTGATCAAATGCTATTTATAGCCCAGCCAGTAAGGGTGGGCCCCTGGGATTAAAGCAATGTCACAGCGATACAAGAGCTTGGGCAAATGTGTGAATTCATGTGTCATGAAAAATGTGCACAAAGCAAAAAAATAGTTCCTGGTCCTTTACTTACTGGTGGACATTGTGCAAGTTTATCTGCTGCAACCAACTGGACATTTAAGTGTTTGCTTTGTGACTTTCCTCTTGATTTTATCAGTCGCTGCAAGACCTGAAAGAAGAGAACACAAGCATAAGATTACTTCCAGACTGCATAACAGGTAAGTATATTTTTTTAGGTATATCATGCTACACATATTAAACAACAGTTCTTAGATGTGTATTGAGTGAGTGGCTATAGTATATATTCACTAACAGGCAAAAAACCTTGCCATTTAAGAATGTACCTATAGCTGCAGATATTTCTATCAAATTTTAAAAACAGGGAAATTGGGCAGCTACAGTGAATGCACCAGGGGAGCAAGAGACCTGACCTCCTCTCTGAGATATTGTACGGGCCTACAAAAAATGTAAAAATGCAAACATGGGTTGGTCTTTCACAGTCCAATCCACTTCCTGTGTAGCTTGGAAGAATTTGGTAACGCATCTCTGAGCTTATCTGTAATTTATCTGTTAATTTCATTTTGATATTATTACTGCCAATGACATTTTTTCTGTAATAAAATGTGTGTATTTAAATAAATTGTTAATTATATTTTCAACCTCTATATGCTTGTGACTTCTTTTTACATTTGTTCTTCACAAGCATTACAAAGGTACATGTTTTTTCCCTTTTTTCAAGAAAAAGTTAAGTCAGTCAGCTTCAGAAAGATTGTCTGCAATTGTTTCCTTGTGCATATGTACTTATTTATGCATTCAGTGGGAACTTACTTCCAAGTTGGCATGGCTACATTTTCATCCAATATGACATGACACCAAAGGAAAATGGGATCATGCCAGAGAAGGAAAAAGCAAAGCTTTGGTACCCCAATTTGTATTGAAACTCAGCCACTGACCCAGTTCACTTATAATGACTTACTGTTTTATGAAGAATAAAAGATTTCCCCCCATGCTCTTTCCCCTAATTTTTGAAGCCTTGGCTGGCATGCCTTGCCATAGTGGCATCCAAGGCAACTGCACAACCATCTCAGCCTTATGCAACCAGGTGCCCACTTCTCTGTGGGGCTGTGATCCTAGCCCCACTTAACCAGGAATAAGTCTTATTGCACTCAGTGGGATTTACTTGTGAGTCGGCACATGGGTAGGATTTCATCAAATCTGACATGACACCAAAGGAAAATGGATCATGCCAGAGAATTAAAAAGCAAAAGTTCCTTTTTACTTTACTGAAATTTGCCAATCTAGTATTGTAAATACGAGGTCACAGCTAACTAAATACCTATCAATTAAAACTTTCTTTAAAACATTTGCACATTTAGTAGCCTGACAAAAATATTGGATTACCAGTATTTCAAATGACATTGCATTTTACAGGCTAGCTGGGGTAAGACAGCTGTAAAAACAAAAGTTGTAGTAAAACAGAGGATATCCTATGGCAGACACATGCAGTAGTATAGTGACAAATTCAGAAGTGCAGGGTCCCTCCATTACAGTCACAGCACATCCCCTTACAGCTATCCCCCCAGGATTCACTATCTCTTCTGCAATTATAGAACAAGAGTAAAGCTGCTGCATGCATAGGCTCCTCCCCGAAACTCTCTTTCTGGGGGCCACATGTTGTCAGAAATGTTTTCATTTTAAAAATTATGAAATGAAACCAAGTGTGGGACTAGTATTTGAGAAACCAAGGTACTTTGCCATGAAGCTTGCTGCTCACTTACCCTAGGAGTCAATCAGCATGAAAGGGGAGGTATGTGTTAACTACTAAGAAGGGTCTTCTCAGTGACTAATATTACTCACGAGGGGTCAGGGCAAGCATTTCAAAATGAGTGGCCTTTGCAGCTCTGGTACTGGCAGCTCACCAAAGACTCGAGTAAGCTTAGCAGTCATGGAACAAGAGGAGAGGGGTCCTCTTGTGGATCAGGAATTGGTCAAGTAGCAGGACACAGAGAGTAGGAATAAACGGACAGTTCTCCCAACGGAGGGCTGTAGATAGTGGAGTCCCCAAAGGATTGGTATTGTGACCTGTGCTTTTTAACTTGGTCATAAATGATCTAGAGTTAGGGGTGGGCAGTGAGGTGGCCAAGTTTGCTGATGATACTAAATTATTCAGGGTTGTTAAAACAAAAAGGGATTGCAAAGAGCTCCAAAAGGTCTTCTCCAAACTGAGTGAATGGGCAGTAAAATGGCAAATGCAGTTCAATGTAAACAAGTGTAAAGTTATGCATATTTGAGCAAAAAATCTTAATTTCACATACAGGCGGGCCCCGCTTATACGGCAGGTTCCATTCTGGACTGCCGCTGCAAAGCGGAAATTGCCGTAAAGCAGAACCCATTGAATATAATGGGGCGTGTTGCGCAAAAATGACACAAAAATGACACAAAATGCCGCAAAAGCGCAAAACTGGCTTTAAAATGGGGAATTTCCCGCCGCCGCATTAGCGGAATGCTGGAAAGTGAAGCGCTGGTAAGCGGGGCCCTACTGTATACGCTCATGGGGGCCTGAACTGGTGGTGACTGACCAAGAATGAGACCTTGAGGTCATAGTGGGTAGCTCAATGAAGATGTCAACCCAGTGTACAGCAGCTGTGAAAAAGGTAAATTCCATACTAGGGATCATTAGGAAAGGTATTAAAAATAAAACTGCTGATATAATGTTGTTGTATAAATCTATGGTGCAGCTACATTTGGAATATTGTGTACAGTTCTGGTTGTCTCACCTCAAAAAGGATATTGTAAAGCTGAAAAAGGTTCAGAAGCACAACCAGATTGATTAAGGGGATGGAGCAACTCCCCTCTGAGGAAAGGTTGCAGCATTTGGGGCTTTTTAAGTGCAGACAAAAGGTGACTCAGAAGTGACATAAGTGTATACAATTGTGCATGTCATGGAGGAAGCTGATAGATAAAAAGTCCCCCTCTCTCGTAATAGTAGAACTTGTGGACATACAATGAATGTTGGAAGATTCAGGACAGACAAAGAAATTGCTTCTTCACACATCACATAGTTAAACTATGGAATTCACTCTCACAAGAGGCAGTGGTGGCCACCAACTTGGATGGATTTAAAAAAGGATTACACAGATTCATGGAAGAAAAGGCTATCAATACCTATTAGCTCTGCCTCCACAAGTGGAGGTGGCATGCTTCCAAATACCAGCCGTTGGACACTGCAGGAGAGGAGAGTGCTCTTGCATTCAGATCCTGCTTACAGGCTTTCCAAGGGATCTGGTCGGCCACTGTGAGAACAGGATGCTGGACTAGATGGGCGACTGGCCTGATCCAGCAGACTTCTTGTGTTTTTACGTTCTTCTCAGGCACTACTAAAACAGACTCTAGATTTTCTGCATTGGCCTGACAATAACCTGACGGGAATTGTGTCCACATTCATTGATAAGCAACACTTAATTAGCAAGAGAGATATGTCCCCCAGGTGCTTCTCTTGAAATAGTTCCTCCCATCTGACCTAGCTTTGTGAGCACTCCAGGCAGATACTGACTGGAGGAACAGCAGGGCTGACAGAGGGGTAAGGGAAGGGCAGACCTGCTGCATAAGGCAGAGAAGTAGGGATAAGAGAGTGCTTTACGAAATACTTCATCCAAAATAGACAGCTTAAAGCTCCTATGGAAAACATCAGGGCTCCATCCTGGGTTAGAAACACGCTCACTGTTCTGTGGGTTCCAGGGAGTCTCCGTCTCTCTCTTCTGAAAACGGTAGCACATAAAGGTAGTCAAACCCGCCTCTTTTTATTGTAAAATCTGGTGGGATCATCTTGAGTGCATTTTTAAAATTCAGCTTCAAAGAGATTTCCCAACTGATCGGCAGATCAACCCGTTCCCCCTCCAGGTGTGGCTAATGTGGCTAATGGAAATGCTTTGGGGTAGGTGACTAGTGTGTTCACAGCCATGGTTTGCTTTCTCCTCCTCGAGTTCCAAAATCATGTTCCCAGATTTGTGGAAAGTGTCTCTCTGCAGAGGCAATGGGAACCCAGCATGACCAATTGTCAGAGATGATGGGAGTTGTAGTCAAAGAGCGTCTGGAGGACCACAGGTTCCCCACCCCTGCTCTACAGGGTGCGTGAATTTGCACTTGCTTTTTTATATACATTTTTATATCTTTTTTTTTTAGTGTCAGTTCTTCTACTAAGTAGTTTAGATTGTTTTAGATTGGAGACTGCAGTGTCTATTAAACTTTGAAAATTTCTTGTGGAAATCTTGTATTTTAATTCTTGTTTACAAGAGTTCTTAAAGCTATAGATAACTTTGTTTTGCCACTGCTTCTTAGCTGCTTGTAGGATTAGCATTATACCAATACATTCCATTATATCATATATATCAGCATTGACTCCCTGAAGAGCTTGATGCCACTACCTGGATTGAGAAACAGAATTATTGTTATAGATTGCTGAGATTTGTTCATAATTTGGCTCCTGGTGAACATTTTGTACGAAAAGGCTAGGCAACCAGCTATCCATCAGCCATTGTAGTGTTAGACTAGAGATCTAATTGTGTTTTGACAGGAATCAAATTAACTAAGATTTTTCACATAGAGCATATTGCAACTTTGTATCATGATTATTCTCAACAATCCTGTCATTTGGTCCTTTTTAAACATTCTGTAAACATTTGACAATTCCATTTTCACATCTTACTTAAATTTTTATTCCACTGTTGTCTCTGGTGTCCCCCCCTTTTCAGAGTTTTAGCCTTCTCCTTGCCAGCATGTTTTAATTCAAAGAAATAACATACTTCATATGCACCTTAACATGGCAATGTTTCTTCATTTGGATGTGAAGTAGCAAATTATCATCAACAAAATAAAGGATTGCTCTTTGTTTCTGCTCCAGAATCTGAGACTGAGACTGGGAGTCAAGCCGCCTGTTCACCAATGGTAACAATATTTCCAGGAGAATAGCAAAAATTTCATTCAATGCTCAAACTTGAATCTGCCTGCAGATATGTGCAATGTTACAGGAGCAGCCCATTTTAAATAGCAAAAACTATTTCCAGAAAGGTGACTGAGGTCAAATAAATGGTAAGGAGAGGGGTGCTTCATACTTTCCTTGCCCAATGTATCCCCACCCTAAATTGCTGCTCAACCATGTTTCCCCTTGCAAAATTCTAAATGCATTTGCCCTTGAACCCCACAGATCAGTCCACTCCATGGTACATTTTGAATAGAAATGCACAGGTGGTGAAGGTTAAGGCATTCCCTCTCCTGGCAGCCTCTCTAATCCAATTCACCCATCCCGGAAACAACTGTTCCTGTTTAAATTTGCAAAAGTCCCTGTATGGCTCAACTCTACTCAGAAAAAGGGCTCTCTTTTCTTCACACAACAGCCTGCATTCCTCAAGAGTTGCACTGGTTCTGATCCTTGGAATATTTCATCCTCATTTTAAGGGCAAGAGGCCAAACAGCATAGCACTCTGCTTACTACAGCCTCTCCAACCAGCCTCTATCTTTTTAAAATCCTCCTTTCCCTTATCCCAGTATAGTAAAGCTGGCAAAATTTTGTATTCATCTACAACACTGCAGTATATGCTGCATAATAGTTATGTTACAAACAGAGACTTTATTTTATTCAAAGCATCTTTTGGGTTAAAGGTGTGTTTAAAACACTTATGGATCTTAATTAGCTCATTATAGGTTTCTTATGTGATGTTCAGAATTACAAATAAAAGGTGGGCAGAATTAGGAGTTTTGCAGTGCTTCTTTATAAACAGTTGAAAATAATTGTAGGATAAAGTATTCTACTCTAGGACCTTTGGGCTGAGAGAACCACACAAAAAAGTGTGCTTAGCCGTCACACAGTCTCGCCCCACTTGCCTTGGCCTTTTGTTACATCAGAACAGGTCACCTGGTACAATGATTAACCCCACAGGAATGTCTGATGAACATCTAAAAAGGTAAAGGTGTCCCCGCACTTGTAGTGCGAGTCGTTTCCAACTCTTAGGGTGTTGTCTTGCGACGTTTACCAGGCAGACCGTATATATGGGGTGGGATTGCCAGTTCCTTTTCCAGCCTTTCTTTATGCCGGGTACTCATTTTACCAACCACAGACGGATGGAAGGCTGAGTGGACCTCGACCCCTTTTACGGGAGATTCGACTTCCTCCTTCCGTTGGAATCGAACTCCGGCCATGAGCAGAGCTTCGGCTGTGTTACCGCTGCTTACCACTCTGTACCATGGAGGGTCTTAATGAACATCTAGGCAAGTAAATACTAATAAATATGCAAATGGTGTGATAAGATTTCATTAAACACTTTTAAGACAATTCAGGGAGTGAAATTATTTTCTGATTCAATAATGGAATCAAACCACACTGGAATTCCTGGCATCTGTTTATTGTACAAAGAGCAGCCACAGGATGCATGTATGTGTGATTTGGATCAGAGCAAGGAGGAATATCTTCTACCCATATGCCATACATTGAGGCCTCTATCCAAAGTACTTCCCACCTCCCCCAAGTTGTGATTGGCTGCAGCAAGAAAAACATAGGGGCTGACAACACAATCCTATGCATGTCAACCCAGAAATAAGCCTCATTAAGTTCAATGTGACTTATTCCCAGGTAAGTGTGTGTAAGATTACAACCTTATTAATGTTCCACTGTGTGTGTGTGTGTATGCATGAGTGCACACATGCACATGATTTCAAGGAATTGGCACAGGGCAAAGGTTTAAATCCCATACCATCAGCCTGATCCAAATTACCCCTCATGGCTACTTTTTGCAAAATAACAAAGACTTGGAAGTCTTGTTCTAGGTCCCTGCACTTCCTCTATGTTTAAGGTATGGATAATTTTTTAATTCTCAGATATTCATTAGGGGTTGCATCCAGTAAGTCTTACTCAGAGCAGACCCATTTAAATCAATAATCATGACTAACTTAAGTTGGATACAACTGTGAGCTTTCTATTTATTTATTTAAAGTATTTTTAGGTCACCTTTAAGGGCAAAAATCCTCTCAAAGAGATTTACAAGGTTAAACAACAACACCTTAGTGCCACACTGTTGTAGATTATCTGGTAGCCTGATGCAGAGAATCCCTATATAAAAAGGGGGATTCAGAGACCTGAGGCCAGAGATGAGGCAGAGAACTGTACCACAGCAGAGGACAACGCCCATCGTAAATTGAGAGACTGTTGAATTCCCTAATAAGCTGTCCTGAAAGAAGTACAGTATGAGAATCTCTCCACTCCTTGCCATGAAATTATTCTGTTTCACTTCAGGTCAGGGTTAGCATACTAAATCTTGGAGCACAGAGAGGCCATCAGTGATGAGAAGAATAGTGCTTGCTGCCTAATTAAGCATTTCTGAGCTCCTGGTGACTCTCAGGTCTCACCTGGGCTATACCCTCTGAGTCTTGAGGCATGCTTAAGAGTCTTCCACCTCTAAAAAGCCAGGAGACCTCATAAGCACAAATATCCACCAAGCGTGAATTCATTTTTCTCAGTTATTGCCAGCTGTATATACATATCCACACAGCCTACCATAAAGCATATCATACTGAATATCCGTGCATGGGAAAATAGTTCTCCCACACCACCACAATGCGTGTATCAAAATCAAAACCAGAAACAGGAGGTTTTGCTGGCAAATTAAAGATAAATTCAAATGTTATGGGGAATGTCAAGTATGTAGGGGTAAAGTAATGCTTCCACATGGCAATGATTCTTTGTGGGTGTAAAATGATTGTAAGTTACTTAACTATTTTGGATCAGCCCAATTGCATGGATAGCCACCATGCAAGCAGCCACTAAGCATAGGCTACACTGGTAAGCAGCTTACAAACATGATTCCAGTGTATATTTTTCATTAGTCTCTTTGTTGGGTACTATAATATTTGAATGGACCATAGTTCTTGTCCTAGAAAAGGCAGAATTGAGAAAAAAGGTGGAATAAAGACATAGAACAGGCTCCCTCTTTGTTCGAGTGCCAATCTGGAGTGCTTATACCTTGTGTTAGGCCAGCGGGAAAGACTGGGGATTCTGTTGGTGTACTGTCCACCCCACTGCCCAACAGTCTCCCCACCTGAGCTGATGGACATGGTTTCAGATGTGGTGCTAAGGACCTCAAGACTGTTAAGTCTTGTGAGATATTCCATGCCGAATCTGCTCTGTCTGGGGCAGCTCAGGACTTCAGGGTCTCCATGACAACCATGGGGCTGTCCCAACATGACATTAGGCCAACTCATGTAGCAGGGCACACTCTGGATTTGGTTTTCTCAATCGGGCAGAGAGGGTGATCTGAAGGTGAGGGATATAAAAACAGCCCCTGTGTAATGGTCAGATCATCTGCTGGTGAGCTTTAGACTTACAGTGGCCTTTTTCCTCTGCAGGGGTCAGGGACCTATTAAGAGGGTCCACCCCCAGAGAATGATGGATCCTATTGATTTTCAGAGGGCTCTGGGGAGTTTTCCAGTTGGTATGCCCAGGTCTTCTGTCAAAGCCCCGGTTGATCTGTGGAATACAGGGATGACCCCAGCAATTGATACAATTGTACCCGAGCATCCTCTCCCAACTGGCAGAGCTCAGAAAGCTCCATGGTATACCTCAAAGCCAAGAGCAATGAAGTGAGAAGGAAGACGGCTTGAGTGCAGGTGG
Organism: Rhineura floridana; assembly: GCF_030035675.1. NCBI lineage: Eukaryota > Metazoa > Chordata > Lepidosauria > Squamata > Rhineuridae > Rhineura > Rhineura floridana. The sequence goes on along the minus strand of NC_084481.1, from coordinate 59,214,386 downwards.
GTGGAGAAAAACTCCTAACAAATGTAACCAAACACTGGTATGTGCTCATGTTTGAGCCTTCTCAGTGGCAGTGAAGGCAGCAAAGAAAACTTACTTCTCCACCTCCTTTGCATCCTCAGCTTGCTGTCCAGCTAAGCTGTTTAGAGTTGCTAAGGACTTATTACATATTGGTCCTAAGGAGGTAGTAGAGCCATCTAAAGCCTGCTGTGACATGTTTGCTAAGCATTTGGAGGATAAAATAACTTCTATCTGCCGTGATTTGGATTCCATTGTTGATGCTGATGATCCAGGTGAGGTGTCTGGAGTGCCTTCCGATCCGATGTCATTGGATGAGTTTCAGTTGTTGTGGCCTGAGAACATGAACAAGGTATTTGGTTGGGCCCGTGCAACCATTTGTATCTTGGACCCTTGCCCTTCATGGCTGATCTGCCAAGGAGGGGACAGCTGGGTGGGCCAGGGAGATAATTAATGCTTCTCTCCAAGAAGGAGTGGTCCCAGGCTGCCTGAAGGAGCCAGTAGTAAGACCACTCCTGAAGAAGTCTTCCCTGGACCCAGAAGATCCTAATAATTTTAGACTAGTTGTAAATGTCCCCTTTCTGGGTAAGGTTATCGAGAGGGTGGTCGCCAACCAGACCCAGGTAGTCTTGGAGGAGACAGATTTTTTAGACCCATTTCAATCACGATTCAGGCCTTGGCTTGGTACAGAAACTGCCTTTGTCGACCTGTACAATGATCTGTGTTGAGAGGGAGACAGGGGAACTGTGACTCTGTTGATCCTCCTTGATCTTTCAGTGGCTTTTGATTCATCGACCATGGTATCCTTCTGGGGCAATTGTCCAAGTTGGGTACTGGGGGCACTGCATTGTGGTGGTTCTGTTCTTACTTGGATGGCCAGCTCCAGAAGGTGGTTCTTGGGGAGTATTGCTTGGCTCTGTAAGTTCTTCCCATATTATTTAATAACTACATGAAACCGCTGAATGGAGTTTTGGAGTGCATTGTCATCAGTATGCTGATGACACACAACTCTATTTCTCCTTTTCATCTTCTGCAAGTAAAGCAGTGGATGTGCTGAATCAGTTATTGGTTGTGATAATGAACAGGATGAGGGCCAATAACCCGAAGCTTAATCCAGACAAGACTGAGATGTTGTTGATGGGTGGTTCCTCTGACTGGCTGAGTGGTGTGTGGCCTGCTCTGGATGGGGTCGCATTCTTTCTGAAGGAATGGGTTCACAGTTTGGGATTCTCCTGGATCCACTGCTGTCATTTGAGGCACAGGTGGCCTTGGTGGTTAGGAGTGCCTTCCATCAGCTTAGGCTGGTTGCCCAACTGTGACTCTATCTGGACAGGGATAACCTGGCTACAGCAATCTATGCTCTGGTAACAAAGTTATTGCAATGCACTTTACATAGGGCTGCCTTTGAAAACAGTTCAGAAACTTCAATTAGTGCAGAATGCAGCTGCCCGATGGTTGATGGATTAAAGGCAAACAGAACATATAACACCTATCCTGTTTCAATTGCACTGGCTGTCCGTACACTTCCAAGCCCAACTCAAAGTGCTGGTTTTGCCCTATAAAGCTCTTTAGGGCTCAGAACCCCAATATCTTCTGGACCCTTAGATCTTTCTCTGAGGGCTTTCTCCAGGTTCCCCCTCTGAGGAAGGCTTGGAGGGTGGTGACAAGGGAGAGGGCCTTTTCAGCTGTGGCTCCCCATCTATGGAATATGCTCCCCAGTGAGGTCTGCCTGGCACCTTCATTGTCATCTTTTTGGTGCCAGGTGAAGAAGTACTTTTTCTCCTAGGCATTTGATAGACTGAGATGATGTTTTGTTTTAATATGCTGCCAAACCTTCCTGTGGCTACATGGGGGTGCTATTGCTATTGTTTTGTTGTTGTTTACTGTTATGTTTATAGTGTATTTTATTTGTTTTTGTTTTAACATTGGGTAATGTTGGGGACCTTTGGGGTATCAAGCAAATCATCATCATCACCATGATGACCTAAAAAAGGAACAGAAAGAGGGCTGCCCCAATAATCATTTGCAACAAAGACAAAGTATGATGCACACAGACTGTTGCTTTGGCCTGATTAGGAGTAATCAGACCACAGTTCATACCTCCCCAGGTATCTGGAAAGCCCACTTCACAAAGTTATCATTATGGCATTGTTGGGCAAACACAAGCAGAATGTGAGGGCAATCTAAGCATCAAAGGGAGATGAACATCCTAAGATCCTCACTGCTGCACATGTTCAGCAATAATCCCATGACATACAAAGGTTAACGTCCATTTAAAAGGTAAATAGCATTAAAAGGAAGAACCTATTCTTTTGGTAGGTATAGGAAGCTTATTCAACATGATACATGTAATATTTTAGGGGTTAGGTGGGGAGAAGCACAATGGGACATTGGAGAATATTTTTAGATATTTTTATAACTGTTATATTCGGTTTGTTTTGTTTATTCAGTTATTATGTTATGTACATTGTTGAGATTTATTGTTTAGTTATGTTTATTTAAAATGTGATGTATTTTTTTCCTTTTAATTGCAATTGTACCAAATATGAATTTTATATTGTATACTGATTTTATTTTGTAAACCGCCCAGAGAGTTTCAGCTATGGGGTGGTATAAACATTTAAACATAAACAAACATAAACATATTTTAAATGCAACTACGTAACACACACACACAGACTAATATTACCTTTGGAGATGACACTTTAACATGTACAATAATCGGAGCTAAGGATGTCTTAATAAGTTGTGCTGGATGATTGATTGTATCTGCATCTAGAACAACCAGTTGTAAGGATCGTGCCAATTCAAAAATTCGTTCGATCTCACTCTGCACTTCCGCTGCAAAATGAAAAATGAAGGAATCATGGATTTCATATTCCAGAACAAGTCAAAATAATTTCATTGCCGCTTCAAAACCTGCAAACTCTTACCATTATGCATAAATGCACTATGAATTTTCAACTTATCATGCAGCATCTCATACTGATGCTCATCGTACACTCACAAAGTAAATATGGAGTTTTATTTGCTAGTAATCCAGAGGTGGACAATATGGTCTGAATCCATGCTCGTACATGCTCTGGTAACCTCGCGACTGGATTACTGCAATGCGCTCTACGTAGGGTTGCCTTTGAAGACAGTTCGGAAGCTACAGCTTGTCCAAAATGCGGCGGCCAGATTAATAACGGGGACCAGGCGGTCGGAACACATAACACCTGTTCTGGCTCGCTTGCACTGGCTGCCAATATGCTTCCGGGCTAGATTCAAAGTGTTGGTTCTAACCTATAAAGCCCTATACGGCGCGGGACCACAATACTTGTCGGAACGCATCTCCTGATAGGAACCTGCCCGTACACTACGCTCTACATCAAAGGCCCTCCTCCGAGTTCCGTCTCATAGGGAGGCTTGGAGGGTGGTGACAAGATCTAGGGCCTTCTCAGTGGTGGCCCCCGAATTGTGGAACAGTCTCCCCAAAGAGGTGCATATGTCGCCGACATTGTTGTCCTTTCGGTGCCAGGTTAAGACCTTCCTCTTTGCTATGGCGTTTTAATATGTAACTTGTTTTAGTTTTAAATTCTGTTGTAATTGTTTCTGATTTCTTGTTTTTACATATGTTTATGCTGTATTTTATTATGAGATTTTGAGATGTTTTTGTATTTTTATATTTTGTTGTACACCGCCCAGAGAGCTAATGCTAGTCGGCGGTATAAAAATCTAATAAAATAAATAAATAAAAATAAATAAATCCCCTATACAGAGAGGTTTAGAAAACATTTTTAAACAGTAACCATCATGTGGCAGAGGCAAGCAAGACTTGTAGCACACCATGGAAGCAGCAGAAGGGTCCATATGCTGGATTGTGGCAGGGCCAGGCTTCATTCTTCCTCTGAAGGGCAAGGAACTAAGTGGGACCATCCCATGCTCTTGTGCCACAAGTGAACAATCATCAAAAAAGTCACTCATCACTGTACAAGAATGTTAACGTCTTACCTAAACTGGACCTGGTGTTTGACCGCTCAATTATTGCCCTCTTGCTTGGATTATTTAGAACAGACCTCTTAGCAAGAGAAATGTCAGCTGTCACTCTAGTTATTGATATCCTAAAAAAAAAAAACAGAGGACAGAGAAAAAGAAATTCAGACAAGATTTTTTCATTTAAAATTGTGGTGCATTACCATTAACATTGTAAATTTACAACGGTCCCAAGCTATAGTCTGAAGGCACATAAGGCCAGCTTGCTGCTGAAGCTAAGCAGGGTCAGGTCTGGTCAGTGCCTGGATGGGAGACCGCCTGAGAACCATATGTAAGCCGCCTTGGGTTTCTATCATGAAAAGAAAGGCGGGGAATAAATTTTACAACATAGTGTGCTAAAGGAAGCTGTTGTTTATCACTGATCTGGAGTAAACAAGTCAAGGAAAATGCTAATTGACTACTCTGTTACAACAGATCTTTTTGGAAGAGCATGCAAAACACCCACACAAAATCAATAATAAAAAGTAATGATAGCAAACCTGCGGCACAGACAGACAAGATTTGCAGCACACCAAAAAACACTGTTGTTCACTGTTCCTAGGCCACAATACTTGGAATATTTTAACCTAAAGCATTACTTTGATGCATATTCTACTGAAATAATCGGGATGAAGATTATATAGCCACAAGAGCGTCTGTATACTATAGCCAGTGTGGAGTTTTCACATTCCGCAATGTTAAATTGAAAATAACCCCCATGCCATTCTGATGCTTCCCATAAGCTCATTCCAAAACAAAACCTTACAAAACATATAGTCCTGAACTCAGAAACGCTTGCTTAACAACCCTGTAAAAGTTCATGGTGATACACAAAACAGTCAGAGAGAATAGAGAGTTCAAAGTCTAAAAAGAGAGAGAAAAACCCGAGAACCCTTTTGGACTTTTTTCTGTCATAATCATTAAAAATCAGCCATGTTCACAGAGTACCTCTAATCCTAATACTGACCTTGCCCCATACTCTGACCTTCATCTTCTGCAGTTTAAAAGTTTAAAAAATGCCTGGCTGATTTTTAACTAATTTAATAAATTTTGGCTTGAACCCAATCATAACGTCGGGCATGCTCAGTAAGAACCATTTGTCAGAGTTCTAAAAGCCAGACTCACAGCTGCTGGGCTTGCCTAATGAGGGGGCCACACCCACACCAGACTTTGATTTCACTTGAGACAGTCATGGCTTCCCTCACAGAATCCTGAGAAGTGTAGTTTGTGAAGGGTGCTGGGAGGAGACTTCTGTTACACTGACAGAGCTCCAGTGGCCAGACTGGTTTAATAGTCAGCCATTCTGACTGAAAGTCTGTGAGGGGAACAGGGTGTCTCCTAGCAACCCTCAGCACCCTTCACTAATTACACTTCCAAGGATTCTTTAGGAGAAGCCATGACTGTCCAAAGTGAAATAAAGGCCTGGTGTGGATGTGGCCAGGGACAGCTTTGGTTTAAATTTGGATGGGAAGCTACATGTGCCTACTGTAGAATACAAAGGTGGAGGAAACGCTGAAAAGCAATGATACTGTTCACAATGTTTTCCTTTTGGAAAGGAAAGGGGCTTCCCCTCTGCCCAGTGCCCACCCACCCACCCAATCTCCTCCCCTCCCCTACCTGCCCCTCCCCTGGGTCAGTGTTGCACTATGACCTGAGAGACTAGGGTTCGAATCCCCAGACAGCCATGAAGCTCACTGGGTGACCTTGGGCCAGTCACTGCCTCTCAGCCTTAGAGGAAGGCAATGGTAAAACCACCTCTGAATACTGTTTACCATGAAAACCCTGTTCAAATAGTTGCCATAAACCAGTCAACTTGAAGGCAGTCCATTTCTATTTTCAAACATGATTGCACAGAAATTCCATTGAACTCAAAAAGTATGCAAATGATCAAACCCACCCTCCCTTCTATCCCCTCCCTCTTGCCCCTTCCCTCCCCCTGCCTTTGCCCCTCCCTCCCCATCCCCATCCCCTTCCAATCCCCTCCTTCCCCTTCCCCCTCCCCTTCCTCCTCCCTATGGTCAGTTTTACCTATCTTAAGCATGATTGCATGGAAGTAAATACCATTGAACTCTATAAGCATGCAAATGATCAAACCTGCCCTCCCTTCCCCCTTCCTTTGCCCCTCTCCAATCCACTCCTTCCCCCTCCCCCACAGTCAGTTTTTCCTATCCTAACCATGATTGCAGGGAAGTAAATCCCACTGAACTCAATAAGAATGCAAATGATCAATCCATTCTCAGCAAACTTGGACAGGATCCCATTACTTACCTCCCAGATTAAAAAGCAGGGAAATTCACTAATAGGCAAAAAACCTTGCGGTTTAAGAACATACCTATAGCCCACAGATATTTCTATCAAACTTTAAAAAGCAGGGAAATTGCGCAGCTATAGTGAATGCACCAGGGGAGCAGAGAACCTGACCTCCTCTCTCTGAGATGTTGGACTGCCCTACAAATTTGTCAAAATGCAAACACCATTTGGGTTGGTTTTTCACAGTCCAATCCACTTGCTGTGTAGCTTGGAAGAATTTGGTAACATGTGCCTCTGAGCATATGGTGAGTGGTGGCAACACCTGTCATCTCCAAAGATGGAGAATTACATTTTCGTATGTTTCTTGGTGTTCTTACTTTGCTTCTCTCCTGTGTTACTACTGTTTCTGCAGAGAATCTAACCTAGAAAATTATATTTCTCCTGCAATCAGCCCAAATAATAGAAAGAAGACATGTGCTGTGCTGATCTTGTTTTAGCAGGGAGGAAGCAACATTATTAAGACAGAGGATATAGTTCAGATGGTCACTATAAATATGTCTGATTTACTTTGCAATTTTAGAGAAGTTTCCTATAGGAAAGCATTTTCTTTTGTTTCTATTTCTGTGAATATGTGAAGTACAGCAACACTTTGCAAAATTTACACTAAGAAAACTCCAAACATAATTGTGGAATAGTGGCACTGATTTCTGCAAAATAGTCTCCAGTGGACCTCAGGAGTGTCTCAATTTGCACAAGATAAAACAGTGGAAGATGAAATATATTCTAGTTAAATTCTAGGTGTGCTCTATGTTTTTAATTGACCGTGCCCACCTTGCCTTAAATAAAGCGGTTTAAACATGGCAGCCTGAAAACATGCATCCTTTTTTTCAAACAGCTAGAGTCATTGCTTAAGTAGCAACATATTGTAATCAGTCTGATTGTACATCAAACTGCAGTTTCAGATTCAACTGTTAATGCACCCAAAATAGAAATAGAACATAACCTCCAATTTGAAACACAAAAGGCTGTCTTCACCATCATATGACATTGACCAATAAAAAGGCGTTGAAACTAATAAAAATAAATTTGACAGAGATTTCTAGGATGAATAATGAGGGAAATAAACTTTTCTAGTTTAGAAACATTAGCAACACAAGGAAAGAAGCAAAGTAAGAAGAACACCAGCAAACATACAAAAATATAATTCTCCATCTTTGGAGATGGCAGGTGTTGCCACCTACCAAATTCTTCGCCGCTTTTTAAAGTTTGATAGAAATATCTGTGGGCTATAGGTACATTCTTAAACCGCAAGGTTTTTTGCCTATTAGTGAATACAACTTAAGTTGCCAGATGCCTGTCCATAAATATCTATTACAAAAGTTCACATTGTAAGGATGCAATCAGGTCAGCATTCCTATTCCAGTTCAGTCAAAGGGGCAAGGTTTGTGCTGTAGCCTCTAATCTGGCATTGTTGAACACTTTTTTCCCCTCCATCATGCAAAAGCATGTGCCTTGTTAAAAATCAACAAACCTTCCCTATGATTGGCTTGGACAGTTTTTTGTGCTATATTTTCTGATCACTTTCCTGCCTCGCATCCAGTACCACCAGTCAGGCTCCTCCCACCCCTTTTTTACAATGTTACCACAGTATCAGAACTTAGCTGGGTCAATATTTCCTCCCTCCTTTTTCTGGCAAATCTAGTTTATGCTTCTTGTGTTGAGTGGGCCACTAAATGTCTATTTTTTCCCCTCCAGATAGTAATATATAAGCCAATGCATCTCTGCCTTGTGATAAAGGAATTGTCACCATGTTCCAAGTTGCAGGGATTTTTTTTAAGACCACTTCTCTTCAAACAAGGAAATATTCAGATAAATATACACTGTTCAGGGGGCCTCAATCTGGCACAAATGCTACTCTGCAGAGTAGAAATGTGAATTCAGACCCATTTAGGATGATCTTTCATTTCTTCATTTGTGCCAAACAGATATAGCAGATACTTGTTAGTTATGATGCTTCTCAGCATCTTCCATGTATGATACAAAAATATACTCCACAAAGGGTTTATTCATAGCAACCCCTGACTTGTCATTGACAGTTGCCATGGTTTCCTATAGGAAAACCATGACATCCAGCTACCATAGTATATGCTGTACTGAAAGTCATCTGACAGTGACAAAACACCTGCTCTGTGTTCCACACTTAATGTAAATGCTTGTTTTCAAAGCCATGAAACAAGATACAGTACATAGAAATAAGATTTCAGAACTTCAGGAAAGGGGAGTGCTAGAGTGCTGTTGAACACCAATACTTCAACTGATAAAGAATTCAAAGTGATGATGCTTTAAGCAGAAATGTTTCATCTGACAAGTTCCTATAGAGCAATGATCACATTTGAAGTTCTTGCTCATGTCATCTTAGCTGTGCAAATGGAAAAACTAGAGATTTTCTTTTGCAACAGTATCTCATATTTCATGCAGGACAATTTTGCAAGAGCATTCAGCTATACTTCTGTTGTCTGATCTGCGACCAAGCAAGGAGGAGTGATGGCTTTTCTGGACAGTTCCTCAACTCCTGGTCTCACAAATTCATTTGGTAATCTAATCTGTTACACTTAATCCCTGTTTGGATGTCCCTTCTCCCAACACAGAAGCAGTGATGTGCCAAGTAGCCCTGTCCCACAGTCTTTGAACAAAGAGAGCAACCACTGATAATGGATGAGTTTTCGTGCATACAGCTTTATGTGTGGAAGGTTCTGTGTGACCTAGAATTCTGTACAATCAGCATTCTGGGGTACAAGGAAGCCTTCCTATGTACAACTCTACCATTATAGACAGGCATGCTCTTTGCGTGAAGACCAGCGGGGCTGGACTAATTGGCAGGCTGCTGCTCCTGTGCTGGCAAACATGGGAGCAACAACAATTCAATGTGACATTTTGCCCTGAAGAAGGTAACACAAAGAGTATGTTGTACCAACACAAAGACCCACATAACAAACAACAAGGAATGGGTGAAATCAGCTGAACCTTTAAACAGGGCTTGACTAATGCAAGAATTAAAAAAACCAAAAAAGCAGAACAGGACCCACCAATGGTTAGAAGGATGCTTGAGGATGAATCACCAGCTTCTGACTTTTAAGTCCATTCATAAGCCGCCCTTCAGTAACAGGGTGGCATACCATTTAAAATAGATACAGTAAAAATCACAAAAGAAAACACGAAAATGACAGAGTCCCTGAAAAACTTGCATGCTGGCTTTCCACTGTTAAAATGCAACAAGACTGCTTTCAGCTCAAATTAAAAATCCACAATAAAATAACAAAGGAGTTAGCAATAAAATTCTATACACAGAATACACAGTATAAATAAAAGCCGCACATACACAATAAAACTGTTAATTACTATAAAACTCTCTGGCAGAGAGGAAAGACTTGGCTTGGTACCAAAGAGAAAGCAATGATGGTGCCAGGTGAATATCCCAGGGAAGGGAATTTGAGGGCCAGAGCACCGCCAAAGGGAAGGCTACCTCTTCAGGAGGTGCATCTTGCACTTCCAAGTTGGGGAGGAAAATCTCAGAAAATTATCTTAAATTGACAGGCAGGTTCTTCTGGGAAAAGGCAGCCCTTCAGGATAGTCTGAGACCACTTAGGACTTTATGAATGAATATGATTGATTGTGCCTGGAAACAAACTAGAAGCCAATAAGGATCTAGAACCTTGGTGTCCAACATGGTTGCTAATTGCCACAAGTAGCAAAATGACTATTGACCTATGGCAAATTGGTGCTTTACTTCTACCACCTATTTTTAAAATAAAATTTGTTTGTACTGTACCCAATGACGTTGCCTGTGTAACCTTTATACTAGGTGCACATTAGAGGTTTGGAGTAGACGGCAGCGGAAATTAGTATCACAATCGTCTCCCTTGACTCTACTTCTATTTCTTCCCCGTTTCCAAGCTACTGATCAGGAAGCTCTCTCTATATTGTTAAATGGGGTGGGTTTCTTTTGTTTCATGGCTTTTATTCTAGTAATGGCCCTTTGACCAAGGTGTAGCTGGCAGCTCATCTGCGAGGTTTTAATCTGAACTGGTTACATATTAGACAAATTATCCATTTTATATCAACTAAAGTAAAGGCATGGGATAAGAGAGCGTTGAAACAATTTGAGCAATTTGTTTTAGAATCTATAGATAATTATAAAAGGATAACTTCCAGGCTATATTTGTTGTTGTTAGATGTACAGTTTTCCTCTTTTGAAGGCCTCCAGATAGCATAGGAGTATAATTGTGGATTAAAAGTGGATTGGGCCCTATGGACTAAGATTTGGGCATCTTGCTCTTTCTGATCAGTCTCGGCCAACATTCGAGAGAATTCTTTGAAAGTAGTTCACCAATGGCATTATATCCCAATTTGTATGTCTCATGTATTACAATCGGGTTCTTCTCTCTGTTGATGGGGCTGTTCGGAACTGGGCACTTACTTCCATATGATTTGGGACTGCATACAAGCTCATGAGTTTTGGGATCTGGTTGTTAAAGAGATAAGCTTAATTATTGGTCGGGAGGTATTTTGGATTCCAAGTTATGTTTGCTTTCTATTTTTGATGATTGGAATATGGATATACCTTGTAAGACATTGATTATTCATTTGTTGGAAGCTGCAAGGTTGGTGGTCACTTAAAGTTGGAAAGATGCTTCAACATATCAACTGGATAATTGGTTTAGAAAGACGTTTTTCGTAGGCCTTTTTGAAAAGATAACCCATCAGTTGCAGGTGATGAGAGGAGAAGCTGAGCCAGTGGAGTTTTTGGAAGTGTGGTGGCCTTTTGTGACTTATATAACTAGATAGGCACATGGATGGACAATTCCCAGGAGATATTATTTTATATGGTACGCCCGATGATGAATTTATTCCTAGATTTCCTGATACAACATGAATATAATAATGAAATTATAAATACCCTCTCTTTGGTGAATTATCAAGATGCTGTATTCTCCAAACCTCTGTTCTTATTTGATCACTATAATGTAAGTTTTTGTATTATGTGTAATGTGTGAAATAAAATAATAATTTTAAAAAATATTTAAAAAATACTTTTTAATATATATACAGGTACCAGTTCAAAAACGTGTTCCACCCTTAACAATCACAAATTCATCCTTGGGTCCCATATGCTTTTACGATTTTGCAAAATACGTAATTGTTTTCGAAATAATGCAAGACCTTTGACATCTACAATGCTCAACTACTGTATTTCAAGAGCTTGTGAGGTTTCTTTCTTTTGGACAGGCACCTTTTTGAGACAGATGCCATTTTACGACTTCCGGGAAGGGTGACTTCGCTTGTGCCTGCTTTTGAGACGGGCTCCCGCCTCAAAAGAAGCTTATTCAGATATAAATCAGTCAGAACATTTTTTTTTTGACTGATGAAATTTCTCCCGGGCAGGGAGAAACGTAGAGATCAACCTCAAAAGCCTGTTTTTGTTGGGAGGACTGGATTTCATTAATTTATGAGAAAAGGTCCAGCCAGCAATGCCGGACGGACTTCCGAACAAGCTCTGTCTGATTAATGCGATACGTTTATCTTTTCTTCAAAGAGAAAACGGACTAACAGGCAAGCACCCTTCTTTCTATTATTTTTTTTACTTGGTTTAAATTGTTGCAGCAAAAAGAGATTTGTCAAATGAATCAGCTTTAAAGAACTTCTGGGTGAGCTATAACTCTTCTCTGTTATTCACGAAATTAACAGCTTATCTCTGTTTCTATTGCAAAAAGCTGTACTGGAAGTGCATTCTAAAGATATAAACAGAAGAGGGATTTCTATTCCGAGGAACATTATATTGTCTGGGACTATTCTCTTTTTGGTCTATTTTATTTTGACGAATCTGCTTCTTCACAACGCCACTAACTGTTTTGATGCTGGGAACTAAATTTGTTTTGTATTCTTGAACATAGAGAGATAAGGCAGGCTGCTCTGTTTATACTGTGATGTCATCAAGCCTGGAATATTAACCCAATTGTTGCTGAAATAAGAAGTGGTTCTTCTTTATTTTTGTTTTGTTTTGTTTTCGTGGTTTTAAAAATGGCAATCAAGAAAGTGGCTGAGAATCTGGAAGTAATTATGTTTCAGAAAATAATGGATGAGATTGAGATAACGAAACAAACCCTGCGACAGGGTAGTAAGGAGCTGAAAATTGAACTGAGCAAAATGATGCAGGAGCTTAAAGAAATAGGGGATCCTGTGAGAGAGGAGAATGAGATCAGAGATGAGAAAAGAAAAAATAAAGAGAAGATACAAGCCCTGGAGATTGGAACAAATGTGGAATTGGAAAAAGATCTGGAGTTTATGGATATTAGAAATAAAATCTACTGTTTGGAATTTAACGTTATCTCTGAAGAAATTAATGAAGATATTAGAGATAAAGTTATCAATGGCTTGGATAATCTTCTGGACTGGAATGACGTGATGGAGCTTGATATAGAGAAAATCTATGGAATTAACTGCAGCCATGTGACAATGGAAAAACTCTCAAGAGATGAGCCAGTGCATTTTGTAAAAAAGAAGAACAGAGATATGACTTTACAACAATATTTCAGCAACTTATTCAGAATTGAGGGCAAGAAAATATTTGGGATAGAGGAAATTCCCATCAGACTCTTATTATATGACTATGGCTATGACAGCAAGATTATTATGGAATACTGATAATGGAAGATTGGACACTGAAATTACTGGACTTAACAGGACTATTGAAGATGGAAGATGGAATTAATAGGGATAATGGAATAATGGCTATTGAAATTATTGGACCTAACAGATTTTGATGAGATGGATTAATCGATATGTTTATTTGGACTATGGTTATGACAATAAGATTATTATAATTAACGAGATGGATTAATCGACATGTTTATTTGGAGAAAAATTGATAGATATATTTCTTAAAGAATTGAAACCTCTCTTTGACTTTTTGTGGAAAGAATAAAGTAATGTTTATGAGATTTGATGATTAATTAAGATAACTACTGGAGGAAAGTGATTTTATAATATAATTTAAGAGACAGGATTGTTATATATTGTAGACCTATAACTGATTTGATCTGCGACAAATGGGAAGTCAACATTTTATTTTTTTGTTTAATCATTTTTGTTTTGTTTTGTTTTTTGTCTTTGAATGTTTTATGATTTTGTTTTGTATGTTTTATGAAAATTTGAATAAAAATTATTGTAAAAAAAAAAGAGACAGATGCCATTTTACTTCAAAGCACTTGACATCTGAAAGATGATCCAGTTGTTATGATGTGGACTCATATTTTAAATCAAAATGCGGTTCTAACTACAGATATTCCAGAACTATTTTCAGGTTTTGGTTCAACATGAGAATCAACTTTTTTTGTGGTTAAAATGGTGAAATCAAAATATAGGTCACAGATATTGGATGAAAATTTGACGACAGAGTTGATATGTAGTCTAACTGATTTTATGCCTGATTTCTCTGCCCTATTTCATGAACAGACATGCCAGATTTCTCACTAATTCTATCAATTAACAGTTCAAAACGTTATTGTGTATTTTTCTACCCCCCAAAACACAGGGGTTTTTTTTGTCACATGGCAAAAATGTTAACGTATTTGTCACAGTTTGGGCAAGTATGAAAAAAATGTTAGACATGACTGATCTAGAAATATAAGTTCACTTATACATAGGGGTGGATGAATCTGTCAATTTCAGTTTCTCTCAGTTTCTCTGTTTTCCAATCTTAAATTCAGTTCATCCCATTTTCAAAAACATGCATTTTTTAAAAAAAAGTCCACACGAACATTCATATACACTTCATGTGCATATATCCCAATATGTTCATTTTTGAATGCCATTTTGCCCAGTATATGTATTCTGAACACATTTTTTCCTAATAAAATGCATTTTTGTATGTTTTCTTTGGTTGGAAATCTGTATCACAAAATTTGGGGAAATAAAAACTTTGAAGGAGTGCTGTGTTTCAGTACATGTATTGATTCACGAAGTGCAAATTTGGTAAGTTTGCAATTAAAATGTGAATGGAATGGATTTATCCCAGGTACTACTTACAAGATCTGTTAAGAGCTTGACTGCCATGTTGTGAATCAGCTGAAGTTTCCAAATATCTTTTCAAGGGCAGCCCCACATATAATGCATGACATTTATCTAGCCTGCCTGGATGTTACCAAAGCATAGGACAACCATAGCAAGATTATCTCTTTCTAAAAGGGACACAATGGGCCTGTTTATATGCCCGAAAAATCTGCATCTGATGCTTTTTGCAGATCCTTTTAATTTGGACCATTTACTTGACATTTTACCCAACGCATGTGCATTCTACTGCTTTTGCCTTTAACTCCGGATTAAATGGATGCGACAAAACCCCGAAATTGCTTTTAAAATCCGCACTGTGTATTACCTTTTAAGCGCCTTTTCTGGCTGCACAGTTTCTTCCCCATTAGATCCTCCCTTCCTCCGCCCCTTTCACTGTCTCTGGGCATCATTTTGTTTCCTGCGGTTGATGAAGCAACTTCCGGTTGCTCTCGCCTTCCTTCCTCCCGTTTACTCCCACTTCCCCCCTAATTCATTTCCTCCGATGCTCCTTTAAACAAAATCACATTCCCCACCCCTTCATCGAGGGTAGCAGGGCAGGAGCTCGTAAAATTCCTTCCTCGGAGCTGTGGTTTTGGCGCTGTTGTTTATGTCTAGCAAGTGTGTGTGTGTGTGTGTGTGTGAGAGAGAGAGAAAGAGAGAGAGAGAGAGTGAGAGTGAGAAAGTGTGTGTGTGGAGGACCTCTTCTGCCTTGTAGCATCTCTCCGCTCCCCCCCAAAGCTGGATCTTTCCTCCCCTCGGGCTGATGCATGCGCCCTTTTCGCAGCCATGGCGAGAGGAGGCTGGTAAAGGTGCCACTGGGGTAATTTATAAGTGCCCAAAAGTGCAGGGGAAAGGGGAGCTGCCTTGGCGTCTCATCCCAGCATCTGCTCCACTCATGGAGAGCGATAATATTAAACGGTCAATGCTTCCTTTAGCAGCTGCTTTTAATGTCTCTCTAAAGATAATTGTTTGGGGTTTTTTTATGTTTCCCAGAACGCATGCTGAGGCTTGTCACAGAGTGCCAAAGGCATACCAATCTCGCACAGGAACAGCCTAACAGCCACGGGTGGGAGCGATCCCCTTTCTTTCAAGCGCCTATTCCTTTGTTTAGGGAAACACTGCCCCTTCCCCGCCTCCGCAGTTAACATGCTAATGTGCGGGCATGGCAACAGGAAATGCTGATAGCAATAAACACACACGCATGTGAATGCTACAAAGAAAACCAGCCAATTTATTCGTAGCAAGGGCAGAAGTATGTGAACTGTCAAAATCAATTGCAATGGAAAAAGCAGCATTTATAATGTGGATCTGGGGTCCCATGTAAACAAGCCCAATGAGTGTGTCAACCAAAGCTGGTGAAAACCTGACTGGGTTCAGCTCTGCCCAGACCTCAAACCTGAGGCCTCTTCAGAAGAGGAGTTGGGGGCGGGAGCCAGGACTCTCCAACAGATCTTCACAGTACCAGCAACCCTAGCCACACACCAGCTGCCTGGATTTCTGACTGACCCTTAGATTCCCCACTCCACAATCTCCCCCAGGAGTAGAGGAGATGGTGAGTCAGAGCTGTTACCAAAATGTTAGCTGCACATGAGGCTACTGGAAGGAGAGGAAAGCACATGAAAACACTTTCTCGGATCAGCCCCTAGCTGAGAGCCTGGAAGAGGTAGAGCAAGGCAAACCCATGGGAAGTGTGTGGATCTCACTGGGTTTAATTCAGCCCAACTTGCTACCCTATAGTACCATCACTGAGATTAAACGTGTGGCAAACATTACAATGTACAATTCTGAATGATCCTATGTCATATTAAATGCCCTTTACAGAACAGCAGTAAAAAACACAGATTCTCCACCTACAGCCAAAGCTAGCATCAAATACAAAAGCAAAGTGGCAGAGAGTTCCAAATTTGTGTCAGATCCACAGAAAAGTTGGCAGGATCTCCTTTTTGTGAAGATAACCAGCACATCTTGCTTGCATTTCTAGTCCAGCTTTTCTGTTTAAATTATTTCATGAAGCCACAGACCACATAGATATTCCAAGAGTGTATACACATACATACACATACATCAAAAAGGACATTGTGTGGGTTTTACTAGTCCCAATACTTGAGCCAAAGGCTTGTAACTATCCTATGGCATTCTGTTACTGAAATAATCAGCAAACCGCAGCATTGTTTCTCAAAATAAAAAATCCCTCAGCTTTCTGAAATGCAAGAAATCACAGTATACTACTACTGATGGTTATGAAGGGCTTTGACTCTTGCACAAAGGGACACCGTCATTAACAGTGCATGTAACATTAACATTTTGCAGCAGTAAACATCTTCAGAATAAGAACAGTTAAGACTCATGGATATTCCCTCAGCAGTTCAATTCATAAACCTTCCAAGTGGCAATGGAATGCATCATTCTTTCTTCATATGTTCGGGGACAGAATGGAAGGGTATCACTGTTTCAATAAATTCGTTTTTGAAAAGTTAGCAGTAAGTTTTATAAGGCCCTGTCAGCCAATCAGGTTCTGGGATCTAAGGGGTTGGGGCTGCCAGTCTAAGTGGGCCAGAGAAAGGTATACAGACAGAACCAGCTAGGGGTTGATTTCAGAGCAACCGTCAAAGATAGGGAACAAGAGATTAGGCAGTGACCTCACAAACAATTAATTGCTTCAATTGGATCCATTCTAATTTGGCCTCCAATGGGACAGAAACCACCTTGGTCATCTTTGTATTCCAGGGAATGGACAGGGAGAGATGTGACCTTGTTGGCTCTCCCAGCCCTCTATGGCCTTCAATACCTGTGATCATTATTATTATGGGTTGCTTTTCTCACCAGGTGACCCAAAGCGACTAAGGTAACCAATTAAAAACAACAGAATCCATACAGCCTAAAATACCTAAAACCAAATTAAAACAAACACAATGAATACAAATAAAATGCAGGTATACAAGTCCCACCCCGCTAAACGAGGTCATCAAGGTCCAAAGGTCTGGGTGTAGGGGAAGGTCTTTACCTGGTGCCTAACGATGGATAAAGATGCTATCCTGGGGACAGCATTCTACAGCCAGGGGGTCACCACTGAAAAGGCCCTTTCTCATGTTGCACCCTCTGAACCTGCCTTGGAGGGGGCACATGATGATTGCAGGGTCTGGGTTGGTTCATATGGGGAAAAGTGGTCCTTGAGTTGTGGGGGTCCTGAGCTGCATGAGGCTTTCTAAGCACTTTGAATCAAGCCCAGAAACTAACTGGTAGCCTGTGCAATCGTGTCAGTATTGGTGTTATATTTTGAGACCAACTTACCCCGGTCAAGAATCTGGCAGCTAGATTCTGCATCAGTTGCAGATTCTGAACCATCTTCAAAGGCAGGTCCACATAAAATGCATTGCAGTAGTCAAACCCAGAGGTTACCAGAGTGTAGACAACAGAAACCAGGCTATCCCTGTCCAGATAGGGGCACAGCTGGGCCACCAGCCACAGCTGATGGAAGGCACTCTGCACCACTGAGGCCATCCATCCAGTGTAGGGAACCACCCATAAAAAGTACCTCAGTCTTATCTGGATTAAGTTTGTTTATTGGCTCTCATCCAGGCCATTACCGAGGCAAGACACCAATCTAGCACATCCCACTGTCATACCTGCAGATGTAAAGAAGGAGAGCTGTGTGTCATCAGCATATTGCTGATAATGTTCTCCAAAAATCCAGATGATCCCACTTAGTGGTTTCATGTAGATGTTATATAGCATGGGGGATAAGATCAAACTCTGCAGAACCCCACATTGAAGGTTCTGCTGGGCCAAACAACATTCCCCAAGCATTATCTCTGAAGACGACCATCCACGTTGGACTGGAACCACTACAAAGCAGTACCATCCACCCCAGCTTGTACAGCCACTCCAGCAGAATACTATGGTGAATGGTATCAAAAGAACCTATATCTAATCCACAACCACACACTCAAGAACCTTGCCCAAAAAATGGAGATTAGCAACCAGTCAATTACTTAAGATTTTCTGAATCCAGGGAGGATTTCTGAAGAAGTGGTCTTACCAATGTCTGCTTTAAACAGGCAGGGACCACCCCATCTCACAAGGAGACATGAATAATCTCCTTGGCCCAACCAGCTGTCCCCCCCTGCTAGTTTTTATGAGCCATGAGGGGCATGGGGCAAGAGCACAAGTGGTTGCCGGGACTGAATCAAGCACCTTGACCATGTCCTCAAGCCTTACTAACAGACACTCACCCAACACAACAGGACAAGAGAGTGTTCTGGCCACCCCTGAGACTCATCTGCTACAGCTGTGGAGTCAAGGTCCTGGTAGATGCAAGTGATTTTGCTCTCAAAATGCTTTGTAAACAGGTCACAATGAACCACCGTTGGTCCTACCACCTCCTTTGGGCCAGAATGTAAAAGACCCATAAAAGCAGTGGAGGCAGCAAAGCATGCCTTGTTTACTGCCTTCACTGCCACTGAATAAGCTCAGTAATGAGCACTCACCAGTGTTTAATTGCATTCATCTGGAGTTTTTCTCCACTTGCATTCAAGTGCTTTGACCTATAAAGCCTTACACGGCGTGGGACCTCAATACCTTGTGGAACGCCTCTCTCGCTATGAACCTACCCGTTCACTTCGTTCAGAATCTAAGGCCCTCCTCCGGGTACCAACTCATTGGGAAGCCCGGAGGGTGGTTACTAGATCTAGGGCCTTTTCTGTGGTGGCCCCTGAGTTGTGGAACAGCCTCCCCGAAGAGGTACACCTAGCGCCTACACTTCTATCTTTCCGGCACCAGGTAAATACCTTTTTATGCTCCCAGGCATTTTAATCTTTTAATTTTCTTAATCTTTCTATTTTTAATATATATCCTTCTTAATTTGTGTTGTATTTGTTTTTGTTGTGCTTTCTGTTGTTTGTTTGTACATGTTTTTGTGATTTTTTACCATGATATATTGTATTTTACCTTGTTTGTTCACCGCCCTGAGAGCTATTCTGCTAAGGGCGGTATATAAATTGAAATAATAAATAAATAAATAAATAAGCTGTCTCCCAGCTTGTTTCATTTCCCCAAGCTCTGATGTATACCAAGGAGCCAAATGGGCTCTACACAGCAGGTGAGGGCACTCAGGAGTGATGGTGTCAATAGCCTGGGCCACCTGAATATTCTACAAATCAACCAGGGCTTTGCCAGAAGCACCAGTCATATCAGCAGGAAAATCCCCCTGAGCCATCTGGAAACCGATTGGATCCATCAGCCTCTGAGGGTGGATTATCCTAATAGTCCCACACCTCTGCAGAGGGGGAAAGATGCTAAAAGCCTAAATCTCAACAGAAGGTGATCAGACTATGACAAAGGACTGATGTTAATATCCCCCACTTTCAGATAACCCTCTTCCTGCTCAGTCGAGAAAACCAGATCCAGAATGCGGCCAGGCCAATGACGTGTTAAAGATGTTTTTAAAGCTTTTAAAAAAATGTTTCTAAAGATGTTTTTAATGTATTTTAAGTCTGTTTTATGATGTTTTAAAGTGTTTTTAGTGCTTTTGTTTGCTGCCCCGGGCTCCTATTGGGAGGAAGGGTGGGATATGAATGAATGAATGAATGAATGTTGGGATAGCCCCAAAGTTGCATAATGGCCATGAACTCCTGAGCCACCCCAGAGATAATGGTGTCAGCATGGATGTTGGTCCCCCAGGACTAATAATGTGGGAGTCTTCAACACCACCTCTGAGACCATCTCTGTCAGCTCAGGCAGGGATACTGTTGGGCAGCAAGGTGGCTGGTAAACTGGTACAATCCCTAATCTGTCCCGATTACTCAATGCCAGATACAAATGCTCTAGATCCTCACTAATGTGGACAGGAAGCCTGGAGAGGGAGACAGAATCCCTATAGACCACAGCAACTCCCCCTCTCCACTCCTCAAGTCTGCCCTTATGCTATGTTGAGTACCCAGGTGGGTACAGCTGGGTAAGAGCAACTCCACCCTGCTCAGGTCTCAGTAATATAGGCCAGATTTGCCTTCTCATCTACAATCAAGTTATGAACAAGGGAACTCTTATTTAAAGCTGACCTGGTGTTCAGTAGCAGTAGTCGCAGACCCAAGGGCTGGCTAATAGAACCACCACCATTCCTCAGGCTGGAGAGGGGAGCCAGCACATGGCACAGTCATAACTGTTTGTGTTGTGTGCCTGTTACCTGGCCTGTCCTCCCCCACCATACCTCCCTTTGCCCAGAACCACTTCAATTCCACCCCCACCCCGGCATTCTCCAGCTGTCTTGCCCCAGGCACCTATTTTCCTTCCTTATGGGCCATCTGGATGGAGTGCATCTGAGAGACATGGTGTTATGGTACCTGCAGCCCTTTCTGGTGATTAGGTCATTTTACTGTCTGAAGCAAAGGACAAGATGGCACCCCCAGCAATGTGCAGGGGAAATAACTGGTTTCTGTTTGATGGTTTTATACTTGGTACATGGAGATATACGCTTGTGAAGCAAACTGAGGACATTGTCTTCTCTTTCTCACCACTAAGCAAATATTTGCTGCCCTCTGCACTATATTCCGCACACTGTTTAAATTTTCTCTATTTCCGATAAGGACTCATGTGCCAGGCTGCAATTAGATTTATTTTGAGTTTCACATTGTTTTGTAACTATGTTAAATAAAACAAGAATGCTTTGGTTGAAATAAATCCAACAAAAGGCAGATTGGGAATTAAGTAAACAGGTATTGTATGTGTGATATGTGTTCAGGAGATAGAGAGAATACTGAATACTGAGGGGAGTTGGAAGTGTGGGTACATCTATGTTCACCAGCAAATCATCCTTGAGTTTTCTTGCCACCAGAATTTGTAATCCTCCTGCCCCTGCCCACTATGAACCATTACAATTTAGGACAAACGCCCTTCAAAGCTCAGGCCTTGTTTGTAACAGGCCTGGCTTGCCATGAATCCTCCTCTGCAAGAGCTATGTGCCTTTCCCTTGTGTGCTGGCTCCCAATAGTACCTCTATTAGGCCCTAGGATGCAGGCCCTCAACATTAGTGTACATATGCAGCAGCATCTAGGGCATGGGAAATAGATGCATGGGAAATGCAGTTCCTACCAGGGTTATAGATGGCCTTATATTTGATTTGTTTCCTGACAACTCCAGATGCTGGCCAGCAGTAACCATGGCAACCAAGAACCTCTGGCCTGGAAGCAGGTGAGTCTGCTGCCAGCACAGTTACCAAGCAAGCATCTAGGGCCTGCATCAAACAGCTAACAGGATCCCATTTTGAGCTACAGCTACTGCTGCTACTCCCAGATAAATGTAGGAGGAGGAGGAGGAGACCACGGAACAGCAGTGGGGCTCCTAGATGGGATACTGAGGCAGGATTTATTTTATTTTGTGTACCACTTAATCATTAGCATTTTTAAGTGGTATACCTAAAAATAAAGCATATAGAATGCCCACTGAGCACCACTGCAATTCTGATACAGTTATGGGGAATTAGACCCAAATTTTAGAATGGGTTCATATTTCCAAATGATTTGTTTTATTTTTAAATATATATATATATAAGTTGTTCTAGTTGACAACTTTCTGTATTTAGCAGGGGATATGGGGACCTCTCCTATTATTACTTTGGAGATTAATAAGGCCTTGCTGACTCATGTTCAGCGTATGCCACTATAACAGGAAGGGTTTTTCCCACACCTATGATTGTGGCTATTCCCACCTACCCTGCCCTTGAAATATAAATTGTGTGTCTCTCCTTCAGAAGGAAATTCTTTCTTGCTGTTTCCCAATTCAGAAGTGTGATTGGGAAAGTATTATGCAGTGGACCGAGAATCATCTGGATAGCAAAAGCTGGGGTAAATGAATCTTTTAGAGAAGGTTGAGTGATGTAGTAATAAGCAAGAGAAGTAGTTGAGAAAGAGAGTGCAGATTTTGTAGACCAGCTATTTGAGCAATAGGCTAAAGCCAAGCCTAAGCATTAAACATGAAGCAATTCAGCATGAAAACCGCCTCTCTTTACAAACAAGCAAGGAAGTCCATAGGAACCAATATCAGGAAGCAGCTATCCATTTCTACTCATCCACATCACTGCAAAGTTCCATGCAAAGGTCAAAGCAGTGATAGGTGAGCAGGGAAGCAAACCAGGCTATTCAAAGAGCCAACATTTATGTCAAAAGATATATATGTGTGTGTTTTTGTTGACCTCGCACATTTTGTGCTTGTTTGGCCTGTCCAATTCTACTGTCTGCTCCCGCATCCACAGAGCAACTTGGCACAGTATCCAAGCTTCTGCCAACATTCTACAAGATGTAGTGATAGCCACCAACCTGTATGGCTTTAAAGGAGGATTAGGCAAATTCATGGAGGATAAGGATATCAATGGCTACTAGCCATGATGGCTATGTTCTACACTGTCAGAGGCAGTATGTCTCTGTATACCAGTTGCTGGGCATCGCTGGTGGGGGTAGCGCTCTTGCCCTCATGTCTGACTTGTGGGCTTTCCATAGGCATCTGGTTGGCCATGGTGAGAATGGGATGCTAGACTAGATGGGCCATAGGCCTGAACCAGGAGGGCTTTTCTTATGTTCCTACTCATCCATCATTACTATGAGGAGGCAAAAGCCTCACTGTTACCCTCATCTGCCAACAAATCAAAAATCCTAATAATGCAGTCTTTGTTTTGAGTCCTTACATGAGACAAATTTGAAATGCCATCAAACAACAGCAGAGGGTTCTCTGGCTGGCAGCTCCAGATGAGCAGCTCTGATGGTAAAAGATTTGTGATTTGCCGCACAGATAGCAGGACACACGCATTGGCCTCTCATAGGTGCAAAGGAAGCTGCCTTCCACCAGGTCAGACTATCTTTGACTATCTTTGCATCTTGCTCAGTATTGTCTGAGTGGCAGAGGCTCTCTAAGTTAGCAGCTTTTCACATCACCTGTTAACATCTCAAGATGGTTTGTGTTGTATTGTAAGATTTTGGGGCATGGCACTTATTTTGGGGCCAATTATTCACAACAAGCATTATACTGTTTTCCTGGTTATTTTGAATCTTTTTTTAAATTGTACCGTTTTATTGCTTTTATCTGATATTTTTGTATACTGCTTAGAGATGATGTTATGGGAAGGACCATAGCTCAGTCACAGTGCATCTGCCTTGCATGTAGAAAGTCCTAGGTTCAAAGTTCTGCATTCCCAGGTAGGGCTAGGAGAGACTCCTGCCTGAAACCCTGGCAAGCCGCTGCCAGTCAGTGTTGACAATACTGAGCTACATGGACCAATGGTCTGCCCCAGTATAAAGCAGCTTCCTATATTCCTAAATATTAGCAATCTTTCAAATAAGTAACCTGCAATTCTCTAGACCTCTGACCAACTCAGACCAGTAATGTGCCTAGAAAATTAATGTGTTGTAGAAAAACATCACTTTTCATATTTTTGACTATGTATTGTATGACAACAATTATTTCTGAGTCAGGCACTGCATTTTTCCTAAGTGGGAAAATAACTACATTCCATCTATTTCCCCTTTTCCACTTTGACTCATCAAGACTCAAAATTCTATTCTGTTGTTAGATCTCTGCAGTTGAACATGTAGCACAACATTATTATACAGTTCTAACACAACTGAGAAGGCTACGTTTCAATGCTAACGTTAAGTGAAAGAATATAAGCAAGAGCTAGGGAACTGTATTGAAACATAACACTGGTATGTCATCCAGACTGAAGTTCCAGGTGGAATCATTCATACAGGGTGGGAAACATGAAAAAGAACCTTATTCCTCACCTCCCATCAAACCTGTGCTTCAGGAAGTCAAACAGGGCTTTCTGCATCATGTCTGTCACCTTGCAGGGATGAGGAAGATTGAGGAAAGAAGATTGACAACAGAAAGAAAGAAGCCCAAGGTAAGAAAAGAGGTGGAAAGTAAAGACATTTGCAAAAAGCCTTCACATTGACATGAACATTTCAACTGTGGGGCGCCTCATTGGTTAGATCTCCTTTAAACTGGCAAATGAATTTTCTAACTATACAGATGGAATTAAATACATTGCAATGAATGTCTCCAAGTTTTCTGACTCATCCCAACACTTGCAAATGAGGGAGCACAAAATGAGGGCACAGCTTCCCTCACTTACAGTATAATAAGAATACCATTCACACTCTACAAACTATGTTGGCAATGCCCAGAAATGGGAGGGATTTTGCCCTCTACCTCTCACAGTACAGGGCTTGACATGACATTGTGTGAGGGGGGGAGATCCAGATGAAAACATTTTGTATTATTTAAATTTTTGAAAAACATCTATAATTTTTATTAATCATCAGCTACAATCAAGCTCTAAGGATAGCAGCATGGTCTCACGCTTTTCACAAGATGGGCTCTCACTTTGTTCAGAATCTTGAGAAACACAGAGCATCTGCCATTTTCATTGGGATGCTGGAGGCACTCAATTCTGCTTCAGACGGGACTTGCTGATGTACTGTCAAAGGTATGGGGGGGAATTGTATGTGGGGGAAAAGCCCATAGCAGATCCCAGTTTACATCAAGTCTTGTTGCTCCCAGGGGAACATTCTCTATTGTATTCAAAGCACACAGTGGCAATGAGCCCCATCTGCTGGCCACTGCAAGCTATGGACAGCTGGATGACTTGTTTTGGAACCTTCTAAAAGGCAATGAAAAAACTTGGCGGGCCACAGGTTCCTTATGCCTGGTTTAAGGAAATAAGTCAACTTCAAACCAGTGCTTTACAATCTTGGCTTGTTTCTCTAAATCAGTGGTGGGGAACCTCTGGCCCGTAGGCCTAATGAGGCCAGCCAGGCTATTTTGGGGAAACCATGCACATTTTCCTGTGTCCAACATCACAGACAATATTACACACAGGAAACTTCCAAGCCATGGCTAAAATGAAGAAGAATCAACACTTCAGTTGATTTGGCATGCTGAATGTATACATGTGTGAATATGCACACACGAACGCATGCACACACATATGCAGGCACACAGCACTCTCTTCCTCTCTTCTCTCTCTCTCTCACGGGCATTTAGTCACACATTCATACATAAGCTTTTACACACAAACACAGACACACCCTGACACACAATCAGCATTTTTAGCCTTCCCCACACCAGCACTGTGGTGTTTTACTTTTCACATATCATTTTGTGCAATGTAAAAGACAGCATTTCTCCTCACCCCCATCTCTAAAGGATCTCTAAAGAGCAGGCAGAAATTTTTTATCTCCTGATTGGGAAGAAAAAAAGTATTCTGCTTGCCCTTTAGAGATCACTCCCAAAAAAGCAGGCAGACCACTTTATCTCCTGATCAGATCACGGACTGCAGGCCACTTCCTGCGGCCTGGCAAGCCAGATGTGGGCCATGAGTCAGCCAACCCACAGGAGATTTTATAGCTTTATGGTCCTACCAGGACTGTTGATGAAAATCTATTGGCCGGGGCAGCATATTTTGTGCAATTAACCATGGCACAAAATGATTAGCCTCTGATAGGAACCAAGCTTGGCTCTCATTCACAAAAGTGACAGCACCACCTTCCCGGTGCTTGAACATTTCTGGGGGCCCAGCTGAAAAGAGTTGTAAATGGTAGTCTGGGCAGTGGTGATGGTGCTGCCCCCGTACGTAGTGGCAAGGAGGACAGATGTCCTGCCTTGGTTAGGGATGGATGGGTGAGGGGGAGAGAGTTCAATAGTAACTAACAGGAATGCTTACCTCATAGCCTTTTAGTGAGGGGCCAACTAGCACCACAGGCCTCATGGATGGTACTACATCATAGGGAGGGACATGTTCTGTCTGAAAGAAGAATGGCATGACCAGTAAGCATTCAGTCTTGAACAGATATATTATGCAATTTCTACAGGGTATAAGGTGGAGTTCATATACTTACCACTTTCTGTTTCTGTTTTGCTGAAATATCAAAAGAATTAAATATTACTTTGTTTAACCACATAACAAGTCATACAACATGCAAATATGCACAAGGTTTAGTCTGATGTCAGCCAAACTAATCTGAAAGGTGAACAGTAATGAATTTGTACATCTCTGACTTTCTCCTGAAGGAGCAGTGCTGTTTAGATGACTGTTCAATCTGCGCATTTCAGTTACTCATTCCAAACACATAACCCCCAGTTTATGTTCCCACTCTCCACCAGCACCACAGCAACTCTTCAGAAATATTGTTCTATGCATGAATCCATCTAGAAATAAACGGTTCTTTTTACCTTGACAGTTGTGCTCTTTAATCCTCTCCTAACCATATGCAAGATGTTTATCTGTGAGCACTTCCAATGCAGCTAGCATCTCAATGACCCAAGCTGGCAGAGGGGAGGGGGCTGCAATCACATGGGCCTTTCTCACAGAGACAGCATGTCAGTGGCAAAGATTCATGCAGTTGGCTACACCCACATAGGAGAGCCATTTAGAAGTGGCCCCCAGCCATGCAGGTTTTACTCTGACATAAGCAGTTCCCACATGGTTGGCAGAAGGTCTAAAGGGCACTAGCACACTCTACATATTCAACTGTATGCCTACTTGTCTGGGCGCTGCTTAGAAGTCAGTAAAAGCATTTTCATTGGTCACAAACTAACAAGTGCCATTTTTACAACCAAACTTTATTTTTCATAAGGTCTTATTCAAGAATAACAAGGGATCAAATACAGCTGTAAGAAGTACTGAATGCAGAAAGTGAAACAACTGCATAAACTGAGGTTTATTAGTAAAGGATTTCAATATACATATTTGTCAAGATAAAACTTATTATATTTACTCCTAAAAAATAGTAAGGTCTCCCCAAAAATCCTCCATAGTCACAGATAGTTCAATATACACAGCTGCTTTCTTCCATCTTCCACAATAACCCCACATACGATTCACTAGCAATGAACGGAGGTTTGAACTTGCACAATACACTGTGTCCTGCCTCCACAATTCAGAGTTACTTTTTAAACTGAAGTCATTTCCTTTAAGAGATTAAAACTCACCAGTGGAAGTGGGTGTAGCTCTAAAAGTGCCAGACACCATTTCTCCAAGGCTTGAAGAAGAATTCCCACTTGATTTCCTATGTTTTAAAGAATCCCCATTTAATACTTAGAGCAGTCAGAGAATGAATCTCAGCAGGACTTTGACAGGGTTTAGATTTTATATAACAGTGCATAGCCCTATCTATCCATTGGTTCTTCCATTACAGTAAAAGACACTGGATAAATATGCTTAACAGAAATTCCTTAGGACAGGCTATGAAGAAGTTCATAAGATTAAGATTCCACAAACTGTAATAAAATGTCTGCAAGGCAGAGAAGGACAGTTATTTGTTTATTATTATTACATTTATATCCTGGCCTTCCTCCAAAAAGGAGAAATTATGCCTGCCCCCTCTAATCTCATAGTTCCAGTACTTATAGGTTAGTAAATTACAGAACAGAATAGATCATCATTCTATTTCCTTCTGATTATTCACACACG
Source organism: Rhineura floridana (assembly GCF_030035675.1). NCBI lineage: Eukaryota > Metazoa > Chordata > Lepidosauria > Squamata > Rhineuridae > Rhineura > Rhineura floridana. Next base: position 59,186,542 of record NC_084481.1, on the reverse strand, counting down.
CACAATTCTCTGCAAAGACCACCTAACCAGTCAATTTTGTTACACCCCAAATATGGAACGTGGAATTACATAGAATTTGATAATTTCCCTTATTACTCTTAAAATCCGTTTACATGGGCTTCTTTATTGAGCATTCATCCTGATTTGCCTGCACAAAGCTTACACAGAGGTTAGACTACATTGGGTCTTTCATGAGCATTTGTTGCAATTTGTTTGTGGGGTCATTATACGACAATAAGCATTCATCCTGATTTGCTTGCATGGTGTTTATATGTCTTCCTGTAAATTATTCATTCATGCCATCCTTTTCAGTGCATTTTCCAATCACTCCCCTAACCACAAAAAAAACTATTTTTTTAAATGGATTTGTTGCCCTACAGCAGGAGTGAGGAACATTTTTAGCTCCAGGGACCAGATCTCCCAAGGGCCAACTTTGATAGGTGGGCAGGGCAACCCATATGTCAATCACATGACATCATTATAACATCACAACTCATAGGTGGATTGTCCTGCCCACCTGTCAAAATCCCATGAGCAGGGTTCCCAAGCTTGGGAATCACAGCGCAAGTGGCGTTGCCAGCCCTATGCTTTGTGAGCATCCCCGCACTTCTCTGTTCCACCTCCGATGCCAGGAGCTGAAAAGAAAAGCATGGCAAAGATTGTAAAGGAGAAGTGCAGGGATGCTCACAAAGCCCTTTTGCAATCCTCCCTGCACTTCTCCTTTCCAACCCCGATGTCAGAAGTGGAAAGGAGAAGTGCAGGGTGGCTTCAAAGAGTAGCAGTAGAGAAGAGAAACCACTTTCCCCTCCTTGATCAAAGCACGCTCCCATCGCCTATCAGCTGATGGGGATTGGGAGCACACCTTGCTCCAGCGAAGGAACAACCGGAAGACAACTTTAAGCTCCCAATTATTCCTTTGAAGCACTGCCCCACATCTCATATCAGAGTGCATGGGTGTGGCTTCCCCCAACAGCCTCATGGGCCAAATGGGCAGGCCTGGCAGGCCAAGACTGGCCCACCAGGCCAGATGTTCCCCAGTCCTGCCCTAGAGGAACAGAGCACTTCAATCCTCTTGAATTGTGCAAACCTAAATTTCCGGTATGAGCTTGATTTCCTCCCACAAAATTTTGGCATTCTGGAAGTGACCTCTGAGATTCTTGCAGTACCCAAACTGCATAACACTTTGGTTTGACTGAACATGAATTTCTTTTGGCTTGACTGAACATGAATTTCTTTTCCCACTCATATGTATACAGTAATACTTTTATAAGACTCGTTTGCAAAACATCATGTTTTTTGCTGCAAAGTTTGTATGCAGAAGACTGACATGTTTTTCCCCCAGGACACTGCAGACAGAACTTACATTCATCTCACTGCTATGGAAATGAATGGACATTGCCAGCAATGTTATTTGATGGCCTTGGCCTTGCATCATTAAACATTTCACTACTATTACTATCTATGGTATTTGGAAACACTCAAGACATCATTGAACTACATATACCTTCCCTCCCCCTCAATACCAATTTAATTCAATAATACAATTATTAACATCCAATAAAAACCTAGCATCATAAATGGTAGTAGGCAGAATGATAATGTATTTCTTTGAGGCTATACGCTTATAACTATTTGTTCATCATCATTTATTGCTGTCTGCCCATAGGCCTTAGACCAAGAATAACTATTTGTCTTACAGTAAGACCCCACTGAACTGGCAAGAGGGGTTTTAACCTGGAAAGGTTAAATCTGGATTAAATGAGAAAAAACATGGGCTGGCATTTTGATATCAATAATGTCATGTGGATGCTGCAAAAAACTTGCATGCAAGAAGACAATCCTCAAAAACAAATACATATCTTGAGGTTTCAGAGAGAAGGGGCTTACATGTATGAATCCAAAGGATGATACCTGTATATGCAGAATAATACAGTAGGAGAGGCAGAGAAACTGCAGCCGTATATTTGCAATGTTCCACTTTATTCATGAACATTTGGAATCCATGGATGATTACTGGATTGATCTATAAACCTTGCAGGAAGACTAAGCTGCAACCACTCATTGCCAGCCCAGATTACATTTCCATCTTTGACGAATTCATAAATCACATTTGAAGTGTAAGAAAACACTGAGCAACACATTAAAAAGCTGAAGCTGGCTAATAACTCAAAAGCAGCCCCCAGATCTGGCTATGAGCAGAACAAGTATTTTTATCTTACCCTCCGTGAAAACGCCCTCTCTTCTGCTCTTGCTGGATCCTGATGTTCTCCAGCCGAAGTGGGCTTGGAATGAAGCCAATCTCGCAGCCTTCTTTAACTAATCTTCCTATCCACCAGTCATTGTTATATTTCTGTAACAAAGAAGTGACTGATATGAATCTTTCGTTTCTTGTTTCCTTGCACTTAACATGTACATACCTTCTCCTGCCACTACCAACATTGATACATAAAAGCACCTCCCCTGCTCCATACACAGCCCCTACTATGGTCAGGGATGGGGAACCAATGGCACTGCAGATGTTGTGGACTACAGCTCCCACCATCCCTGACCACTGGTCATGCTGGCTGGGGCTTATGGGAGGTAGAGTCCAACAACGTTGGAGGGCCACAGATTCCCCAGCTCTGGTCTAAATGTGTCCATCAATCGTGACACATACTAACAAGAAGAGGACAGGCAGTGAAGTCTGGGCAGTTTCTAAGATGATCCCGATGGACATAGTTGGTTGAAATATGATGTTACGCCTCAGCATTTCCTCTTCTTCTCTACCACTCCCACAACCCCAATCTAAAGAGTCACTGACATGTTAGCTTTCCATATGCAGTGAGATTTTGACACGAGACAGCCTTTAATAAATCGAAATTCTCCACATCCCAGTTGAATGAGGAACTCTTAACTTTCTGCTTGATCAGGCCAAAAGCCCATGTAGTCCAGCATCCTGTTCTCACAATGGCCAACCATAGATGCCTATGGGAAGCCTGTAAGCAGGACCTGAGGACAACAGTCCACTCCTAACTTGCAATTCCCAGCAGTTAGTATTCAGAAACATACTACCATTGACAGTAGAGATAGAACATAACCATTGTGGTTAGTGGTCACTGATACCCTTATCCTCCTATTTTAATGCAGGTTAACTGCATGCATATAAAGAAGTATACAGATGTCTATAAATATTAGCAGTGAGTCCATTGTGGAAGCACATTCACTGCATTTTGGGCACCTAGACCATCTTTACCCCAAGATCAAGCTTAGGAGAAATCTTCTGGTTTTCTAGAGAAGCTAGACTTGCAGATTGGCTGCCCCCTGTGCCCCTACCTCCCCCTCTGCTGTTTGGAACAGTTTTTAAAGTAAATAGGACCAAACAGGCATTTGAACAAACACACAAAGAGCTTGACCCCCCCCCAAAGTAGATAGCTCACCTGATGTATTAATGGGAGAAATTCTGGATTCAGAGGCTGGACGTATGTCATTACAAGAGCAATAGTTTTTGTTTGCAGGGAGAGTGCAGAGCTCATCTCATCAAAGAAAACACACACACACCTGTTTGAAGGCATGTCTGTATGAAGCCTAAGCATATTCATTAATAGGCAAAAAACCTTGCAGTTTAAGAATGTACCTATAAGCCAACAGATATTTCTATCCAACTTTTAAAAGCAGGGAAATTGGGCAGATATAGTGAATGCACCAGGGGAGCAGGAGACCTGAACTCCTTTCTGAGATATTGGACTGCCCTACAGATTTGTCGAAATGCAAACACAATTTGGGTGGTCTTTCACAGTTCAATCCACTTCCTGTGTAGCTTGGAAGAATTTGGTAACAAGTGCTTCTGTGCATATGGTGAGTGGTGGCAACACCTGCAGTCAGCCCAGATAACAGAAACAAGACATGTGTTGTGCTGATCTTGTTTTAGCAGGGAGGAAGCAACTATACTAAATAGGTTGATAGCATTCAGATAGTCACTTTAAATATGTTTGATTTACTCTGCAATTTTAGAGAAGTTTCCTATAGTAAACCATTCTCTTTTGCTTCTGTTTCTGTGAATATGTGAAGTACAGCAATACTTGGCAACACTAAAAAAAAAAGCTCCAAAAACAATTGTGGAATAATGGCACTGACTGTTCTGCAGAATAGTTTCCAATGGACATGAGGAGTGTCTCAGTTTGCACAAGATAAAACAGTGGCAGGTGAAATATATCCTAGCAAAATTCTAGGTGTGTTCTGTTTTCAACTGACCATGCCCACCTTTTCTTTTAAGTGGAGTAGTTTAAGCATAGCAGACTGAAAACATGCATCTTGGGCAGGCCAAGTTTGTTTTTTCCAACAGCTAGAGTCATTGCTTAACTAGCAATATATTGTAATCTGTCTGATTTTACATTAAACTGCAGTTTCAGATTCAACTGTTAATGTGCTCAAAATAGAAATAGAGCATAAACTCCAGTTTGAAACAAAAAAGGCTATCTTCACCATCATATGATGGCCAATAAAAAGGTTATGAAATTAATAAAAATAAATTTGACACAGATTTTTACGATGAATAATGAGAGAAATATAATTTTCTAGGTTAGATTCTCTGCAGAAACAGTAGTAATACAGGAGAGAAGCAAAGTAAGAACACCAAGAAACATACGAAAATGTAATTCTCCATCTTTGGAGATGACAGGTGTTGCCACCACTCACCATATGCTCAGAGGCACATGTTACCAAATTCTTCCAAGCTACACAGCAAGTGTGAAAGACCAACCCAAATGGTGTTTGCATTTTGACAAATTTGTAGGGCAGTCCAATATCTCAGAGAGGAGTTCAGGTCTCCTGCTCCCCTGGTGCATTCACTAATTCACTATAGCTGCCCAATTCCCCTGCTTTTTAAAGTTGGCTAGAAATATCTGTTGGCTATAGGTATATTCTTAAACCTCAAGGTTTTTTGCATATTAGTGAATACTATCTGCTTTTCTTCGCTAAACGGTTTCTGTGCATAATCTCTATGTTGCAGGGCTGGCCCAAGACATTCTGCTGCCGAAATGTCATGACCTCTGTATCCAGCAGATATCTGGACACAGAGTCAGAGGCTGCAGGGGCAGCAGATGGGGAGCCAGGTCAGGGCACAGAGCTGATTGCTGAAGAGAGACCATCGCACCTGAGGCTTTTGGACACAAGCTGCCAGACCACTAGGGCCTATGGGGCAGAGCCAGAACTCTCACTGCCACCTTCCCCTTCCCCTGGAGAACCAGATGCCTCCCTCTGCACACTGCCAGTCTGACAGTGCAAGATACACATCAGGAGAGAGGCTATGGAACGGAGAAGGAGTGCCAGTCTTCAGGCCAAAGGGTTGACCCTTTAAGGTTCTGAGGGTCTCTCAAAGGGGTGGAGCCTGGAGAGAGGCAGTTTGGAGACAGATGCATAAAATTATTAATTAACTAATTAATTTTATATTCTGTCCTTCCTCCCAGAAGGAGCCCAGGTCAGCAAACAAAAACACTAAAAGCGACTCTAAAACATCTTTAAAACATCTTTAAAAATATATTTAAATCATCTTTTATTTTAAAAAAGCATCAAAAAATCAAAACCAGTCATTCCAACACAGACGCAGACTGGGATAAGGTCTCTAATTAAAAAGCTTGTTGAAAGAGGAAGGTCTTCAGTAGGCGCCAAAAAGATAACAGAGATGCTGCCTTTCTAATATTTAAGGACAAGGAATTCCAAAGGGTAGGTGCCACAGCACTACAGGACTACTTCCTTTGTTGTGAGAAATGGACCTTGTGGTAAGTTGGTATCTGCAGGAGCCCCTCTCCTGCAGAGCACAGAGATCGACTGGATATATAAGGGCTAAGATGATCTTTCAGCCAAGTCGCATAGGGCTTTGTAAACCAAAACCAGAACCAGTTAATGGGCAGCCAGTGCAATTCTTTCAGCAGCAGGTAAAATGCTGGCAATACCCTGTCCCAGTGAGAAATTGTGCTGCCGCGTTTTGTACCAGCTGCAGCTTTCGGACTAACCTCAAGGGCAGCCCCACATACAACACATTACAGCAATCCAACCTAAAGGTTACCAGTGCATGGACAACAGTGGTCAGGCTATCCCAGTCCAGAAACAGCCACAGCTGTCTTACCAGCCGAAGCTGAAAACACCCACTCCTAGCCACTGAGGTCACCTGGGCCTCTAGCAACAAAGATGGATCCAGGAGCACCCTTAAACTACAAACCTGCTCTTTCAGAGGAAGTATGAGCCCATCCAAAGCAAGCAAATGACCAATTATCTGAACTCAGGAACCACCAATCCACAGTGCCTCCATCTTGCTAGGATTCAGACTCAGTTTATTGGCCCTCATCCAGCCCTCCACCAAGTCCATGCACTGGTCCAGGGCTTGCACGGCCTCTCCTGATTCAGATGTTACAGAGAAATAGAGCTGGGTATCATCAACATATTGCTGACACCTCATCCCATATCTCCGGATGACTATACCCAAGTGCTTCATATAAATGTTAAACAGCACTGGAGACAAGATGGTACCCACCAGCTCCCCACAGCACAACTGCCAGCACAATCACCCAATGCTATTCTCTGAAAATGACCCTGGAGGTAGGAATGGAACAACTTCAAAACAATGTCTCCGATACCCATCGCACTAAGTCGGCTCAGAAGGATACCATGGTCAATGGTGTCAAAAGCCACTGAGAGATCAAGTAAGAATAATAAGGTCACACTCTCCCTGTCCTTCTCCTGATAAAGGTCATCTATCAGGGTGACCAAGGATGATTCAGCCCCACACTCAGGCCTCAACCAAGACTGGAATGGGTCAAGATAATCTATTTCATCCAAGAGTATTGGCAATTGCTGTGCCACAACCCCCCCTCCGCTCCCTGCAGAGCGAAGCGAATAACACAGCAACACAGGCATTCTGGCCGTTTAAGGCTATAAACTCCGAGGAGTCAGAGGGCTGATTGCTAACACCTGAACCAGGGAGGGGAACTTAAAAGGCAGTGAGAGGCCTTTGTCCTCCGCTGGAAGCATCGTTGGACACCAGCGTCAGCCCCTCGCCAGCTGTGCCATGAAACTCGGATTACCTTGTTGGGCTATCAACCCTTTGCCTTATTAACTGCCTTTTGGAAGACAAACTGGTATGTGCACTGAGACCCCTTGACCCTCTCCTTTGCTTATCTGCTTTACAACCAAGCCCCTGCTGAGGCAGCTGCAGGCTAATTGTTTTACAGCGCCATTAATCACCTCAGTGCAGCCGGCAGATACTGACAGCAAAGCACTTTTAGGGTAAAGTTGCTCGCCAGCACAGCAGTCTTGATGCCCCATCCGTATCTACTGTAGTCCCCAGGGGGTGTTCAGTGCAATGTCTGCTGCAACTTCTTGGGATCTGTTTCAATTGATGCAGCCTGATGATGTGGCCAAGGTGCTTGCAACAATGTGGCCAGCAACGTGTTCTCTCAACCCTTGCCCTTCTTGGCTTGTTAAAGCTTGCCAAAGGGATATGCTTGAGTGGATCCAGGGTGTGGTCTTTGTGGGAGGGAGTGGGTTCCAGCCACCCTGAAAGAGGCAGTGATCCAACAGCTCCTGAAAAAGCCCACCCTGGACCCACTGGGTTGTTACAGCTACAGCCTGGTTGCAAATACCCCATGTTTAGGGAAGGTGATTGAGAGGCCTCCTGTTCACTCTCTGAGTGTGACTGAGGGGCTCCAGCGGTGTCCTGAACATCTTCCACTGATGGGAAGTCTGGTACAGCATCTTGGGTTAAGTCTGCTTGTTCCCTCTCCTGAGTCTGCTGTGCCAATCCACTGCTCCTCATCCTCCTCTGAGGACTCATCAGGCATGATACGATTGCCCTCCCCAGGGCGAGCCTGTCCCACCCACCCCGGCCCTGGTTTGGCCAGGTAGTAAAGGTGGAAATGGCAGACCAGCTGGGGGGCATGCACGTGGGAGGCATCTTCCCAGGATTTTCAAGGCTGAATCCCTTCCAATCAATCAGATACTGGAGCCAGCCACAACGTCTGTGGGAGTCCAGAATCTGGGACACTTCAAACTCCTCCCCCCATTGATCTGGATTGGTGGTGGGGGCCGTGGTCGAGCACTCAAGGGATGAGGTGGGAGAGCCGGATTGAGTAGCAGTTGATGGAACACAAGATGGATGTGAAGGGATGCTGGGAGCTGCAACTGGAAAGCCACCGGGTTCATCTGTGGGTGATCAGGAACGAGCCTATATGTCGAGCATCCAGCTTTCTGGTTTGCCTTTGGGAACGCAAGAATTTGGTTGAGAGCCACACCCAGTCCCCTAGCTTCAAGGGAGAGCCAGGCTGGCGATGGCCATCAGTAAATCATTTGTATGTTTCCTTTGCCTGATCCAACAGATCCCTCAGGACCGCCTGTATGGCCTGCAACTCCTAAAGCATGAGATCTGCAGTGGGAACCAGCAACAGAGGCAAGACCGATGGGAAAAACCGGGGGTGGTAGCCGTAGATGCTGAAGAAGGGGGGTTGTTGTGTGGATGCATGTGAAGAGTTATTGTACGCAAATTCTTCCAGAGGCAGCAGATCCACCTAATTGTCCTGCTGAAAGCTGATGTATTATGGCAAGTATTGATCCACCGTGGCATTTGAGCATTCTGTATGACCGTCTAATTGAGGATGGTGGGCCAAGGACAGATGGATTTGGACGTCAAGGGCAAAACAGGGCTTGCCAAAACAGGACAGTGAACTGGGTTCCTCGATCTGATATCAGGTGGCCCAGAAGGACATGTAGATGGAACATCTGGGTGAGAAACATCTGAGCAGTCTCTGGGGCTGAGGGACCACAAAAGGAGGTGGGCCATTTTTGTGAACAGGTCCACCACAACAAGCATAGTGATCATCCCCCAGAGGCAGGTAGATCAGTGACGAAGTCCAAGGAGATGAACAGCCTGGGTCCTGGGGGAGTCGGGAGAGGGTGCAGGAGCCCTGGCAGCTTTCCAGGGTGCAATCTAGCCCACTGGCAGGTATCACAGGCAGCTACATAATTACATCAGCATGTACCCAGGGCCACCAGGGCTCTCTCAAAACTAGGTGCAAGGTTTTCTAGGTTCCAAAGTGCCCTGCTGACTGGCTGTTGTGGGACAGGTGAAGCACCTCACCTCGAAGGGTGCCCAGGGGCACATACAGCCAATTCCAGTGATTCAAGGCATCACCATGTAGCAAGCATTGATTAAGCTGTCTGGCGCTTTGCAGGTACTCAAGGTTCCAATGGTCAGTCTGTATCTGCACTGGATGGTATGCCCCTTCCAGAAGGTGGCGCCAAGTCTCAAATGCCACCTTGATTGCCAGCAGCTCTTTTTCCCAGATCGTGTAGTTCTGTTCTGAAGTGTTGAGTTTTCGGGAGTGGAACACACAGTGGAGCCGGGACTGGCCCTTATCAACTGGCTGTAACAACAACAGGGCTGCTGCTACGGCTTTGTCCGATGCGTTGGCTTCCACGGTGAACAGTCTGGCAGGGTTGGGCTGTTGAAGGATGGGTTCTGAGGTGAAGGCCTCTTTGAGGCACTGAAACGCCTGTTGAGCCACTTCTGTCCAACAGACCAGAAAAGGTCTGAGATGGGCACGGTTAACTCGGAGAAGTGGAGATGAATCGGCGGTAATAGTTGGCAAAGCCTAATAAGTGTTGCACGTCCTTGACACAGCAGGATGCTTGCCATTATAGGATGGTTTCTATCTGGGTCTTGGCTGGGTTTATCTGGATACCAGAGGGGGAGATATGGTGGCCTAGGAAGTTGATGGTGGTTAGGTCAAACTCACACTTTTCTAAATTGGTGAAGAGGTGATGCTCCCTCAGGCACTGCAACACTGCTCGAACATGCTTCTCATGTTCCTGGGGGTCTCATGAGTATATCAGGATGTCATCCAGATAAATCACCAGGAAACAGTCTAGGAAATCCCAGAAGATATTGTTCATGAAATGCTGGCAGACTTCAAGAACATTACATAGGCCAAACAGCATCACGGTATGCTCAAAGTGTCCATACCTGGTGCGAAAGGCCATCTCCCACTCATCTCCCTTTTGGATGTGCACTAGATTATAGGCCCCCCTCAAGTCCAACTTGGTAAATATTCAGGCTCCACATAACCGCTCCAGGATCAACAGCAGAGGATAAGGGCCCAGTAATCATTACAAAGCCGGAGGTCCCCACATTTTTTCCCCACAAACAGTACCAGGGCAGCAGCTGGTGACATAGAGGGTCAGATAAATCCTCGACACAGATTCTTGTCTATGAATTCCCGTAGGGCTGCCAATTTGGGTTCAGACAAGGAGTAAATCTGCCCAACAAGGATCTTGGCCCCTGGGAGCAATTCAATCGCGCGGTCATAGGGATGATGGGGTGGTAGCTGATCGGCCTCCCATTTCCCAAACACGTCACCGAACTCCTGGTACTTTTCTGGCAGTTTATCTAGTTTGGGGCCCTCTTCCAGGGTGGTCAGGACCAGCTCCGATGGTCCCCAGCAAGCAGTTTGACAGTATGAGGAGGTGAAGGACAACAGGCCTGTTGACCACTTGATATTCAGGTCATGTTGTTGGAGCCAAGCCAGACCAAGCACTAACAGGAAGTGGGGAGCTGCCACCAGGTAGAATTGGATTCTTTCCCGGTGTCCTCTCAGGGCCATCTCCAGGAGTATAGTTTCCTGTACCGCTGGTCCAGATGTAAGCAGTCAACCATCAATTGTTTCCACCAGTACAGGCTGGACAGTAGGTTGTTGTGGGATGTGGTGCAGGTCTGCAACAAATATGTCCATGAAGTTACTGGACGGGTCTGAGTTCAACAGGGCTTGTACTTGCAGAGTCCCCTGCCCGGGAACCTCCAGGGAAACTGGCACAGTCAGGTATTTGGGTGGCAAAGGACTGAGCTGGCAGGACCTCTTGATGGCAGGATCACCCTGGTCTAGGGGCCCATAAAAGCCAGAGCACTGGGGTTTCCCGGGGTCGAGGATGATGGTCAGTTGGCTGGGCATTGGACCACAAAATGTCATTGGGTTTCACAGAATAGGCACAGGCCCAGCTGCCTGCACCTCTGCTTCTCGCAGGGGATAGGCGTGGACGAGCCCCTCCCAGCTGCATGGGTTCCTCTGGTGGGGAGGGGTCCCTACAAGAAGGCTCCAGGGAGACTCTCAGTGGGGCAAGATCTCCCCAGGCTGACCAGGCCCAGGTTGAGGCTCATCTGCTTTCCAATCTCCCATCAATCTGCAGACACAGGTGGATTAGAGTTTGCAGGGTTGCTGGTCGCTCTTCCAGAGCCAGCTCATCCAAAAGTTCATCTGACAGGCCCTCCTGGAATTGATCCATGAGTGCTGCTTTATTCCACCCCAAGTCTTGTTGCAGCAAGCAGAACTCACGTCACATACTCTGCCAGAAGGCACCAGCCCTGCCTCTGCCTACAGACCCGGCAGTTGGCAGTGGCTGACCTCACAGGATACTCAAACATGGCCTGCAGCTCCCTGGTGAATGCAGCCAGATCAGTTAGCAGTGGGCAGCACTCCAGTAACAAGGGCGTACCCCACCCAGCCACCACTCCTGTGAACAGGCTAATTAGAAACCCAACCCGGGTCTTATCATCAGGGAAGGCTTCTGGTTTCAAGTCCACAAATAGTTGGATTTGTGCAAAAAATGCTGAGAACTGGTCAGGAACCCTGGAGAACTTCTCTGGAACTGTCACCAGGCATTTGACTTTCATGGCTGATGAGGTGGGGTGGCTCCTTCCAGCTGAGCTTATATAGCTTGAACAGCCATCATTAGCTGGTTTATCTGCGAACGCATGAGTATATTTTCCTGCTGGAGTGGTTCCATAGCAGACAAATTCCCAGCCCTTGCTTCTCCTATTTGGGCTAGAAGCTTGCTGTCAGTATCTGCCGGCTGTACCAAGGTGATTAATGGCACTGTAAAACAATTAGCCTGCAGCTGCCTCAGCAGGGGCTTGGTTGTAGAGCAGATAAGCAAGGGAGAGGGTCAAGAGGTCTCAGTAGACGTACCAGTTCATCTTCCAAAAGACAAAGTCAGTTAACAAGGCAAAGGGTTGATACTCCAACAAGGTAATCAGAGTTTCAAGGCATGGCTGGCAAGGGTCTGATGCTGGTGTCCAACAATGCTTCCAGCGGAGGGCAAAGGCCTCTCACTGCCTTTTAAGTTCCCCTCCCTGGTTCAGGTGTTAGCAATCAGCCCTCTGACTCCCAGGAGCTTATAGCCCTAAATGGCCAGAATGTCTGTGCTACTCGCAGGGGTCTTCGCTCTGCAGGGAGCGGAGGGGCCTCCTGTTCACTCCCCGATTCTGACTGAGGGGCTTCAGCTGTGTCCTGAACATCTTCCAGTGGTAGCAGGTCTGGAGCTGCATCTTGGGTGAGTTTGCTTGTTCCTTCTCCTGAGTCTGCTGTGCCTATCCACTGCTCCTCATCCTGCTCTGAGGACTCATCCGACAGAGGCATGACATTTGCAAACAGTTCACAGTGGGCCTCTGAAGGGTCTAAAAGTCCATTTTCTGGAGAAGTGAACCTTCTTCTCTGCCCTCACTGGCACACAGTATGCATGGTTATGATGTTTTACTCAAGCCCAATCAGCCTCATGTCTTTCACCACTTGTCCTCTAGCCATCGTCCAGTCTGTTTCATTGCCCTTAGTTCACTGTTTTACTAAGTTGCAATCTGGGCTCCACAATGCCAGAAAGGGCACTTAGGGGCAGCTGTGTTAAGAGCCCGACGTTTGTTGTTCCACAGCATGACAAGGGCTTCAACAAATAGGGTGACCTACTCTATCTACTGGAAACTCCCCCAGGGCATTTAGGAATCCTGTGGATTACAATAGTTTCTAGGGACAGATATCTTAATCTGTCCACCACCCCTGCAGAAGAAGATAGGAGCTGTAAGTCTATATGTCACCAGGAAGTGGTCTGACCATGACAATGGGGTGACATCCTCCACCACCCTATCTCCAGACTACTCCTTCCTCCATCTGGAGCAAAAACCAAGTCGAGGGTGTGCCCTGCCCTACATGTTGGACCAGTGACAAACTGAGACAGCCCCATAGTTGTCATGGAGGCCATGAAGTTCTGAGCCATAACACTGGAGGCAGCCTCAGCATGGACATTGAAATCACCCACGACTATCTTTCTGGTCTCCTCCAATACCACAGACAAAACAGCCTCTGCCAGCTCGGTCAGAGAAGCTGCTGGGCAGCAGGGTAGATGGTACACCAGCATAGTTTACTGTCTCCTTGGCCCAACACCAGGGGCAGGCCCTCATGGCTGTTGGAAGTAGGCCAAGAGCAACTCCTGTTTTGTTCTTTTGTTTATGTTCCAGAAGGGAGATAGAGTTAGGGTCCTCCAGATGGATAGGCTTGATTACCCATACCTGTGATGCTCTGACTGACTTCCTTCCGTTGCTAGACTGATACATCTTGGGGAAGCTTATCTGCCCCTCCTCCTTCCGCCCTTTCTTCTCTTCTCTTCTCTTCTCTTCTCTTCTCTTCTCTTCTCTTCTCTGACTGTCCAAGAGAGAGGAGACAGCTTTGTCTCTGCTCTCTCTCTCCTGAGCCGTGAGGGCGACTTCCAAGCCTGGGCGTTGTGCCTCCAACTTAGTTAGTTAGTTAGAACTAGGTAAGCCTTTCTATCTACTGTGTATTTCTATAAATAAAGTAGCTTTTCTTATTTTTCTAAGTCTTAAGTCTCAGTGATGCTGATGCAGGGTAAAAGCCTGCTTTCTTAGGTAAATGCACACACTGGCACACACGCATTTCAGACAACTGACATTCTCTGCTAACAAATATACAAATTTACACGACAACAATGGCCAGCTCCAAGGCAGAGTGGTTTCCTGGTGACAGAGATAGAAGTTTTGTAGACCACAACAACCCCTCCCCCCGTGCTGGGGTTGCACGAGTATCAAGGTGGGCAAAGCTGGGTCAGATCAACTCCCCCCAGCTCACCCATCCAGGTCTTGGAAATACACACAAAATTGGCATACTCATCCATGATCAAATCATGGATGAGTGTAGTCTTATTGTGTAAAAGGCCTCAGTCTGCTCCCAACCTTTGTCAGAGCAAGTTGCTCACTGTGATGTCCCTAAATTTTAATATCTGTAAATATGGTAAGTGCAGGTTTATTAAGTGATATATGGTAAGTGACTGAGTAAGAGGGGGGAGTACATGGGCTAGAATGCTAGAGAATGTTGGATGATGATTGGCTGAGTGTTTGAATGGCTGAAGGTATAAATGAGAGGATGACAGTTGATTTCTGGGGGGGAGTGGTTGGCGATTGGTTGTGGAGTGTGGATTGGAGTTGGTTGTGGGTTGGATTATATTTGGCTGGTATTTAGGCAGAATATATAAGACTGGAAACATAAAGAGTGACACTAAATGAAACCATACGCTTGTTGAACATTCCTAAAGTAATCTTGTTATTTCCTGGTGTTATCAAATAAATACTTGTATTGGTTTACCTAAAGCCTGATCCTTGGCTGGGGATACACAGACCAGAAGGGAGAGCAGGGTAATTACCAAGGCTGGAGGGAAACTGTATCTAATGGTGGCAGCGGTGAAGGGAGATATTGTAACACTGTCAAGTATCCAGAGCAACCCAGGATTGTATGCTTTATAGACAAAGATACAGGGGGGTTGTGGACAGCAAGGGCACCCAGACACAAAGTAACAAGCCATAGGGAGACTAAGGCAAAGTCTCCAGCAGTACTGTTTACAGGGAGTGACTGGTGGTGCTGCCTAGCAGTGGGATCTTGTGAGATCTGTGCTAGAGTGGGTGAGCTGAAGAAAAAATAAAAACTGTGTTTCTCCCTGGTAGTGGCCCTGGTGGGAGTATCACAGGTAGAGACAGCTGTGTCACATCGAGCTGTCTGAGGTCCAGCATCCTTCGACCAGCTTTTCTTCCAGCCTTGCCGCTTTCTCCGTGGGATCTGACATCGGACCAGAACACAACACCGAGGTTGCCACCTCTTCCCAATCCATGTAGAAAAGCCAAAGTGGCAGTTGAATCTTACTTCAATATTGTAACTGGGGCAGCAGCCTGTTACACCTGAGGGCAGCAGCTTAGCTTAGGGCAGGCTGCATGGCACAAACAGCTCAGTCCTTCACGCTGCTCCCCATCCTTCAGCAACTGCGGCCTGAAGTGGCCACCTCACTCTGCATAATGGTAGGGCTGGCCACCTGACACTATTCTCCTCTGTTCTTTTCCATTTTCCCACAAGGAAAAAGGAATTCACAATGAGAAATGTAGAATGCAAATAAATGAAACTGCAGAGGGACAGGTTTGGGAAGCATACGTTTCTTGTTACATATGCTCTGACAAAGGAAGTATATGGCAAAAATATACTGGAACAGAGACAGCAAATTAAAACAGTGATACAGGTAGCAAAGAAGGGCTGAAGGATACTAGCAGCAAGGATGAAGATCAGATGCCTAAGATATTTGTATGGTTCAGTACATAGGGAAGTGCTTGGACTGGATTGCAATTAGGAGTACAACTCACACATTCATTAGTTGATGGGGTGGGTGTTTATGAAGGTGTTTCATGGCATCTGGAGAGTGGGCTACCAGATTACTATTAAGCCTATAAAAGAATGCTTATCCTATTCCCAGAGCTGAGATACGAAGATGCTGCATGCATAGCAAGGTTACTCTCATTATGAAACACCTTCCATATGTTCTTCAAAGCATATCTGAATCTTCAGCGTAGGGGGAAGAAGTGCATTCCCCTCCTATTGGTTGCTGAGCATGGGATGTTTATGCATCGCCAATAATTGTTGTCACTCTGTTTTAAAAGTGCATAATATATAATCCAATGAGTGACAGATGAGACATCTGGAAGATGGAGAGTCATCCATTCTTGCTGACATTTCAGCTTGCTGCCAAAGTGACCTTGCCTGAGGCCAAAGCTAGACATGAAACACAGCTGAGTGCATCTTTTCCCCTAAAGGAGTTCAAACAACAAAAAAGTAGCCACAGGATGCTGTGAGTTTAAGCAATGTTGAAAGGTGGGGAGGCATTGCTCATTCAGCCATTTTTCCATCTCTCTCCTCCTCTCCCCAGGTTCTATTCCACCCAGAGGAAAAATATATGGGGACTTGTTGCTCTAAGGCACAAAAGAATTTCCAGCTCAATGTCAAGTATGACTAGTATAACTGACATCCTATTAAAAACAATCATAAAGATAAAGCCTCTAATACAGTGCATTGAACACATTTAAGACTAGACTTGTCTTCTCATGAAGAGTCACAACTATCCTTAATGGTGTCATAGGTTGGGATGAGCTAGAATTCCGCTCAGTTTGGATTTGGTACTGAATTTTCCATTAATTTGTTTATTCTCAATCAATGAAGATTGGAGCTTAATGTAGCAAATTTCTGCTGCTTTTTTTAAAACAGACTTTTTAAAAAAAAATCCACCTCGAAAACATTGATTATAAGAATGATAATTTATTGATATTTCCTTTTAAAATATCAATATTTTCTTTAAAAATATCAGTATTAATATTAATATTTTTTCCAAGAGAAAAAACATATGGATCGGTAACAGCAGCAGCTAGTGGATACAGAACAAGCTTGAATCGATGCCGGCCTGTTAGGTCGACAGAATGCTTGCGAACTGGCACCAGACAATGGATCCCACCCTAGTCATAGGCAACCTGAGGGTAGGGGGAAGGGGGAGAAAGAGCTGCCCCAGACAAGTAGCTTGCTCCCTATTCATATCCCATTTCCAAGAAGGCACTTTTTACAATTGGAGACCTGAATCAAAATTAAAATACAGTAAAGTTGCAATCCCAACATAAGAACATAAGAAGAGCATTGCTGGATCAGACCAAAGACATATATAGTCCAGCATTATTTTGTTACAATAGCCATCCAGATGCCCACTGAAAGCCCACCATAGGACACAAGCACAATGGCACTCTCCCCGCTCATGTTCCCCAGTAACTGGTACAGAAGCATACCAGGTTTGATACCAGAGATACAGCCATCATGGCTACTAACCACTGGTAGCTTTATCCTCCAAGAATAATGCAAAACATGCTAAAACAACAGGACACATTTCAAAGACAATATAAGATGGGTGTGTTAATGTGAAACATATCACTATTTGTCTTCCAGGAATATAATTGGAGCAAAGTTTGCCTCCCTTCCAAAACAGACTTTGCCAGTTCTATGCTCTCACTGAATATTTATTTTGGTACCACAAATGGATGGTGTATGCATCACACACAACATGCTTCCTCCCAAGGGTGGGAAATTTAAAATAAGTCGTTATGGCTGTGATTTAGTTGTTTCAGTAATCACCAGGGGGACTTATTCAGTGTCTGCAAGGGAAGAGGACCATCACCGCCCAGGGAGGGAGAGCCATCTGCCTGCTTTGCTGCTGCTGCTTGGTCAACATCTCTGCTCTCTCCTTCTTGGGCTCCTGCTCTGCACGTGGGCACCTTGCAGGACCAGGCCCCAGGTGGCGTTATACGTGGGAAGAAGAACGGTCTTAGAGCTGGCGTTTGGGCGCACAGAATACGGGACTGTGTCTTCTGTGTGGGTTTGAAGTGGATGAATGGGTGTTATATGAGTGTATGTTGTGAGTGAATGTGTATTTTTATGTATATGAGTTTTTTGTATTTATAGTTTATCATGTGCCTCGGGAAGAGATTTTATCATCAAGAGGGGAGACCTGAGGGGGCCCCAATTGCCGTAGTGACGGGTAGAGGGAGGTACGGTGAAATGAGAGGGACGTGCCAGGTAAGGAGAACGCGGCCCAGACATGTAGTGGCTGTGCCGCGTTCTGGTCCTTCTCATACCCGCAGGGTTGTTGGTTGTCCTATCAGCCAACTCTCAGATCTCCAGTTGCTGCTTTTTAATGCCAGATCGGTACATAATAAAACCTCCCTCGTCCATGATTTGATTGTGGACGAGGTGGCCGATCTGGCATGTATAACCGAGACCTGGGTGGGCGAACAGGGAGGAGTTAGTCTCTCCCAGCTCTGCCCACCGGGGTATCTGGTTCAGCATCATGGTAGATTTGAGGGTCGGGGAGGTGGGGTTGCTGTGGTCTATAAGAGTTCCATCTCACTCACCAAACACAATGTCCATGCAATCACTGGTCTGGAGTGTTTGCACCTTGTGCTGGGCCAGAGGGACAAACTGGGAATCCTTTTGGTGTACCGCCCACCTTGCTGCCCAATGGCTTCCCTAACTGAGCTGACAGAAGTGGTCTCGGAGATACTGTTGAGATCCCCCAGACTATTAGTACTGGGAGATCTCAACATTCATGCTGAGGCTACTTTGTCTGGGGCAGCTCAGGACTTCATGGCCGCCATGACAACCATGGGGCTGTCTCAATATGTTAGTGGCCCAACACATACATCGGGGCATACTCTTGACCTGGTCTTTGCTACTGGACATGGGGATAGTGATCTGGATGTGGGGAGTTTTACATCTCTCCCGTTGTCATGGACAGATCATTGCTTGCTGAAGTTTAGACTTTCAGTAGCCTTTTCCCTCTGCAAGGGTGGGGGACCTATTAAATTGGTCCGCCCCCGGAGACTAATGAATTCTGAAGGTTTTCAAAAGGCTCTGGGGGTTTTTCCGGCTGATAAGACTGGCGTTCCTGTCGAAGCCCTGGTCGATCTGTGGAATACAGAGATGACCCGGGCTGTTGACACGATCGCTCCTGCGCGCCCTCTCCTATGTAGAGCTCATACAGCTCCTTGGTATACTCCGGAGCTGAGAGCGATGAAACAAGACAGGAGGCGGCTTGAGCGGAGATGGAGACGAACTCCCGACGAATGCAATTATGAGCTGGTTCGTGCTTCTACTAAGCTCTATGTAGGAGCGGTGAGGGCGGCAAAAAAACAACATTTCGCCGCCACTATTCAGTCATCTCTCTCACGCCCACGGGAGCTTTTTAAAGTGGTTCGTGGCCTACTTCATCCAGGCCTACAAGATACGGCAGATACATCGGTAGCTCGATGTAATAAATTTGCTGAACAGTTCCAGCATAAGATCTCATGCATTCGCCGGGACTTAGACTCCTATTTAATAGCAGTTAATCCTACTGAGGTATCCAGAGCACAGTCTTGTCATATTTTGTTGGATGAGTTTCAGTTGGTTCAGTTCGAGGACGTGGACAAGGTGCTTGGACAGGTTCGTGCGACCACTTCGGTACTGGATCCTTGCCCCTCTTGGCTAATTAAAACTAGCAAGGAAGGAACAGTTGGCTGGGCCAAGGAAGTGATTAATGCCTCTTTACGAGAGGGAGTGGTCCCTGGCTGTCTGAAAGAGGCGGCAGTGAGACCACTCCTGAAAAAACCTTCCTTGGACCCAGAGGACTTTAACAACTATAGACCAGTAGCCAATGTTCCGTTCCTGGGCAAGATCCTGGAACGTGTGGTTGCTGACCAGCTCCAGGCGCTATTGGATGAAACCGATTATCTAGATCCATTTCAATCGGGGTTCAGGCCTGGTTTTGGCACTGAGACTGCCTTGGTCGCCCTGTTTGATGACCTATGTCGGGAGAGAGACAGAGGGAGTGTAACTCTGTTGATTCTCCTTGATCTCTCAGCGGCTTTTGATACCATCGACCATGGTATCCTTCTGGAGAGGCTTGCGGAATTGGGAGTTGGAGGCACTGCTTGGCAGTGGTTCCGCTCCTACTTAGCGGGTCGTCTCCAGAAGATAGTGCTTGGGGAACATTGCTCGACACCGTGGGTTCTCCAATGTGGGGTCCCGCAGGGTTCGGTTCTGTCTCCCATGCTTTTTAACATTTATATGAAGCCGCTGGGGGCGGTCATCAGGAGTTTTGGAGTGCGTTGTCATCAGTATGCTGATGACACACAGCTCTACTTCTCCTTTACATCTTCTTCAGGTGAGGCAGTCGACGTGCTGAACCGTTGCCTGGCCGCGACAATGGACTGGATGAGAACTAACAAACTGAGACTCAATCCTGACAAGACTGAGATGCTGTTGGTGGATGGTTTCTCTGTTCGGATGGTGGATATATACCCTGTCCTGGATGGGGTTACACTCCCCCTAAAGGAACAGGTGCGTAGTCTGGGAGTCATCTTAGACTCTTCCCTCACACTTGAGGCTCATGTAGCCTCGGTGGCCCGGAATGAGTTCTACCAACTTCGGTTGGCAGCCCAGCTACGTCCCTATCTGAGTAAGGAGGACCTCTCATCAGTGGTACATGCTATGGTAACCTCGCGTCTGGACTACTGCAATGCGCTTTACGTAGGGCTACCTTTGAAGATGATTCGGAAGCTACAGCTAGTGCAAAATGCAGCGGCCAGACTGCTAACAAGAACTAAGCGGTCTGAGCATATAACACCTGTGCTAGCCCGTTTGCACTGGCTTCCAATATGCTTCCGGGCCAGATTCAAAGTGTTGGTACTTACCTATAAAGCCTTATACGGCGCGGGACCACGATATCTGTCGGAACGCCTCTCCCGATATGAACCGGCCCGTACACTACGGTCTACTACGAAGGCCCTCCTCCGGGTTCCGACTCATAGGGAAGCCTGGAGAGTGGTGACAAGATCTAGGGCCTTCTCAGTGGTGGCCCCCGAACTATGGAATGGTCTCCCCGAGGAGGTGCGCCTGGCGCCGACACTATCATCTTTTCGGCGCCAGGTTAAAACCTTTCTCTTCTCTGAGGCATTTTAATTCCTGTTAATTCTAAATTATTATATTTTGATTTTAGACTGTACAGTTTTGTGTACAGTTTTGTGTTATTTTTATTGTATTTTTAATGTTCACCGCCCAGAGAGCTGTTGCTAGTCGGGCGGTATATAAGCTTAAATAAATAAATAAATAAATAAAAATAAATTCCCTTATAAACATGGATATGATCATGCTATAAGCCAGGGCAGGGGAATTGTGGCCCTCCAAAAGTTGTTGGACTACAGCTTTCATCATCTCTGGCCATTGGCCATGCTTGCTGTGGCTGATGGAAGTGGGAGACTAACAACATGTGGAGGGCCACAGGGTTTCCACCCCTGTTGTAAGTGATATACATTTGCACCCAGTAGTGTAGTTGAAAATTCAGAAATGCAGGGTCCCTTCATGTTAGTCACAGCCACACCCCTCTCATCCCCTTTTTTTGCTGCTGAGTTGAGAATGAGATCCTTGTTAATGCCTTATTCCACAACAGACAATCCTAGCAGCAAATAAGCATGAAAGAGGAGAGTGTTAGCTACTGAGAAGATTCTTCTCAGTGGCTGACTCACCTCTTTTCACTCTGATTGGCTCCAATCAGCAGGAAAGGACAAGAAAGCAAGTTAGAAGACTCTTTTCAGTGGCTAACACACTTCCCTTTCACTCTGATTGGCTCATAGGATGCTGGAGACATAGGGATCCTGCTGTGACCCTGCTCTCAAAAATGTAAGGGGTCTAAGATCCCCCTGAGACCCTGGACAACTACACCCGTTTGTACCTTAGAAAACAAGTCTATACAAAAGCCAGAAGATAATTTCTAAGATAAGGCTTAAGAATTTTGATTCCATCTATTCATATTTAGGAAAAGGTAGAGATGCTCCCACTCAACAGGGGGAGGAACTGTCTTCAGTGACATGAATGTCTTAGCATCATTATAGCCAATGCTACACTGTACAAGTGATAATTAAAATGGAAGCAACTATATATATATTTATACTGGTGAAATACATTGGATTAACAGGATTGAGCATGGGGTGCAACACAACTGAGATATGATTTGCAGTTTGATAAGTCACTAACATGCAGATTGCAAGAAGCAGACAATCCACTACATCAGAAGTAAATTCTTAGGTATTTATGTACCCAGAGATATGGCACCAAAGCCCAATTCATACATTAACCTTTGTGGCACATTGGCTGCCAAAAAGTGAAAAAGTCCTGCAGTGCACTCTTTTAATTTAACTATGGTTTAAGGTCAGGTAACACACATTTGATTGTAACACACATGAATGAATATAAGCTCCATTGGGTCCTGATGTTGCTTCACTGGTCTAGAATTTCATGTTGCCCAGATACATACCTTCAGTGCCATTTACAACCTTGATCAGGATGAATGATCCTGCATGTCACTCTCTAATCAAACATATGCTCTGTTAGTGCTGGCTGCTTTTGAGGCTCAGTCTTATATCTTGCATGGCTCAAAGCTAACTGTTCAGGCTCAACCTATTGGCAGATAAGAAGAGTAATTACACTGTCCAGTTACCTCTTTAATGTGTAGAAAATCCTTAGCATCAAAAGAGATGGCAGTGCTTGGTACAGGAACATCTTCATCCAGGGCTCCACAATAGCTCACATTAGTCTTAACAGCAAACGCTACAGGTTTTGACTGGGAACAGAAACACACTTCTGTTATACAGGGCCAGGAATGAGCAAGTGATCAGTCATGCAAAGCAGATGGAACAAGGGAAAAGGGCTACCTGAGTACCAGGAGACTCATGGTCTATAAAGCACAGGCAATAGCTCAGAGAACAAGGCTTCAAACCTACTTCCAACCCATGCTGGTTCAAGGCACACACACACAGACAGACAGAAATCTTGACACTGAGGCTGAATTTGTAGTGTGAGTACTATACAAAATTAGCCCAATGTTACTCAAACCAAAAAACATGGCCAGTTTATTTATTTATTTATTTATTTTCATTTCTAGACCGCCCATAGCTAATAGCTCTCTGGGCGGTGTACAAAACGAGATTAAAATACAATATAGAATAAAATCAGTAACAGAAAGGAACACATTAAACTAAAACATTAAACATAAAACATTGAACATTAAAATGCCTGGGAGTACAGCCAGGTCTTAACCTGGCGCCTAAAAGAAAGAACCGTAGGCGCCAGGCGTATTTCGTCCGGTAAGCTGTTCCATAATTTGGGGGCCACCACAGAAAGTTTAGTAGCTATTAGAGAAGTTTTGAAGGCTCCTATTACTTCCCTACTTTCAACTCTTCTCCTAAGACTAGTTCACACAATTATGCATCTTACCTGATTATTCAACATTTGATGACCACTCATGGTTGTATGTGTGAAATGACTTTATCAAAATGCATTGTCTGAATGGATATGAAAAGTTCTATTTGGGGTAACTCACCCACATATACAACTCATCAGTCAAGTGATATACATGAAAGCATAAACCAGCCCAAAGCCATGTACACATTAATGGTTCTTTCATGTAAGAAGCACACTTAGTCCTTAATCTTAACTGCATAACTTACCCAGAGAAGAATAAAAAGCAAGAGAACAAGTTTTAAGTTTTATATTATTTGCTATAAAAAAAAATAAAGGATAGTCCCACTTTATCCAGCCTTAGTACAAAATTTCCAGGAAAGAAGCTCCTTTTAATAAAGTATTTTTTGGGTGCGCTCGGTGTGTGTGAGGGAAACACTCTGACATAGTCAGGATACAGCTCCTTGACCACTGGATTGTGGCTGCTGCAGACAGCTTTCTCACAATTTGACAGAATGGCACTCCCTTGACAGGTGGCAGAGGCAGTTCTGTAATAGCTCTGTTTGCTGCAGAAATGTCTGCTGGTACGGGGGGCGGGGGAGAGAGAGAGAGAGAGAGAGAGAGAGGGAGGGAGGGAGAGAGGGAGAGAGAGGGAGAGAGGGAGGGAGGGAGAGGGGGGCAGAGAGGGAGAGAGGAAGAGAGGGAGGGAGAGAGGGAGAGAGAGACCAAGCACAGGGTGATGGTAGCTACCCTTTGCCTGCCTGCCCGAGTGTACCATGAAGAGAACTGTGCTCCAAGCTTTAGATTGCTATAGCAAAATGCTGCATGGTAAAAGAAAAAAAGGTAAGGCAGGCATCCCTGGATGCATTTTGGAAAAAGCCTTCAAGTAGTCTGTATGCAAGGGTTACTTGACCTGGTTGTTTCATTTCAGACATGCGTATTGTTAGTTCTGAATAAAACGTTTGCTGAAATATGTTGAACTGCTCTTCTTTTTTGTTGTGTATGAATCTATCTCTAGCCTTTCCATGTTATTCCTACCTCTGGTACCAAATTTTCTGTTAAAGAAGTAATGTCCAGGAATGCATGTACTTCGTTAACTGAGGTATTGCTGTAGTTTGTCAACCTTTCTCTGCAGGATAGTCCCAGATGAAACGTGCAAATACTACCACTGCTCTCAAATGCTAATTTGTCTGAGAATGTCAAGCACCTTGGCTGTTAGTGAAGGTGAGCAGAACTTATCAGCCTTTTACTCCACTCTTATAGATGTTCGCAATACAATACACTATCCACTGACTTTAAATCAAATCACTCACTTCCAGGGAATGGGTTGAATCTAGAGACCCGTGAGTGGCGCTCCAGTCACAGAATGGAATGCTCCAGAAGGGGCTGGAGGCAATTCCAACTTTCCCCAGCCAAAAAATCTGCTCCAGAGGGTTAGAGTTCTTCTACAGAATACAGTCATCCTTCTGATCATGGAGCAGAATGGGAGGTGGCAGACGAGGGAACTGGGAAAGGTTTCTTTCCCCTCATTCCATTCACAGAAGATTCCACTGGATCAAAGATCCTTCCACAAATAGAAGGACTCCTTTGATGTGCAGAGATCCTCCTCTGGATTCAACTCAATAATGTTAAAGACCGGAGTGTCAGTGACTCAGATCAATTATCTACCTCAGTGGCTCCCAGACTATTTCCCCCCATGGACCACTTGAAAACTGAGGTTCTATCTGGTGGATCACTTAAAGATCTTTCTGCCTGTTGTAGTGATTATAATGCACTATGCTAGATGCTGTATGATTTTTAATTTTATTTTTACAGACACATCACGTACCACCTGAATGAAACTCATAGACCGCTATTGGTCTGCAGACCACAGTTTGGGACCCCTGATCTGCCTAACACAGTATTCCCCTTCCACAACACCTCAAATCACTACTCAGCCTGATCCTTTAGTTCAATCCAAACTGGGGATGGGAAACCTGTGGCCCTCCAAAGGTTGTTAGACACCATCACCCCAGCCAGCATGGCCAATGGTCAGAGAAGATGGGGGTTATACTCCAACAATATCTGGAGGGCCAGACTCCCATTCCTGATCTAAAGTTTAGGAACAGTGATTGAAAAATCATCATCTTGACAGCCACAGACATGACTATTTTGTATAAATTCATGGGGTCTAGGGTTTGTCTTGAACAGATTTGCATGAACAATCACACCCCAATGAGCAGCAAAGAATTCCACAAATCCAACATGTGCCATAGCCACAGTCTAAAGCCCAGCACTCGGAAGGGCTTCTGATTTCTTTTTCTTGTATTTGCTATATCACTTCATTAAAGGTCATCAATCCATCTTGTACAACTGTCTGCTCTGATTAAAAGAGACTGAGCCCAAAACTTCCTATGTTTAAAACATGTGCTGTGCCACCAACATGGACCCAGCTTCTTCCCACAGTCATGCATAGAGATTTCATTTAAAGTTTTGTGGACATCTGACTGAACGCAGTTGGCTGGGTTCCACACAGAGTGGGAAACAGGACCCTCAGTGCTACCCAGCATCACAACAAATATTCATTGAAGTCCCCTCATCCAGCATTTAAACAGACATAAAGTAATATCAAAGGGAATTTCAGGCAGGGTTTTTACTGAACGTCATTTCTGAAACTGGTTTTTACCACTCTTTGAAACTCTTGTTAAATTCCAGTTTAAGCTAACAACACACCCTTTTAAAAGTTGTTCTATTATATGCCACACTGCAACGGATTACTCTTAACGCACATTATATTCTAGTACTGACATCCTAGTACAAAGCATCACATAGGAAACATTTTCCAAATTATGTTTGCCATCTATTATCAAGTATATCAAAATTCCTACAAATTGTGATTTTTCTTCACTATTGGCCATAATGAAAATCTTTGCCTTGATTCACTGTACTTACTAATGGCACAGACAAACATACTTCTTTGAGCAGTGAGCTATCTGTTGACCCATAGTCACAGTACAAAACATCCAAACTTAATCAACCACAGAAGAGTCTAACTAGGCAAAGTTCTAATTGGCTGCCCTTTGTGATAAGTTATAAAGCAACTCCCCCCTCTTCCCCATCTAGCTGTCCAGAGTGCTGATTGGGTACTCCCTGTAAAAATCACCCCTCTCTGCCAAAAGCAGCATTACACTACAATGATCATTTGTACTGCATTCACCCAGGTTTACTTGTGGGATGTTTATAAATCTTCTCATTAACCATTCATTTATTTCACACTTCTCAATGTATTTCCTCATCACTTTTCAAATTGCAAAAAGCCTGTTTCTTTTTTAAGTGGATTTCTTGTGCTAGGATAACAGAGCCCTTAGTCCACTTTAATTCCACAAACTTAAAATTCTACCCTCTCCCACAAAATAATGATAGCCTGGAGGTACCTTTAGATTAACTACAGCTTCCTGGGTTGACTAAACCAAGACCAACTGCAGTTAATCTTAACTATGGTTTGTTGAAACAAGCCAGCTTCAAACCACCGTTTATGAAGGTGCCTTGTTCTGACAAATTATAGTAAGATTAACTATAGTTTAGGATTTTGGATGTAATGCTAAACTATGATTAATCTAAAATGGAAGTAAAAGTTTCTGATCTCCTGGCTGCACTAGAGAAGGGGAAGGAAGCACATAAGCCCAAGGCTTATCCTTGCAACACTAGGCAAAGGATTAGCATTATGAGCAAAGTTTTCCCCAGGAAATTGCTAACTCTGCCATTGGATCCCCCACCCTATTTGCATCCTCTTTTTTTAGGACTGGCCAGGGTGGACAGAGGGAAAAAAGAGAGAAAGAAGGAAAGAGAGAAACACCTTTGCTCTTTCAAGTTGAATAGCTGCCTGCTGCTCTCTTTCCTGGCGGATTGCTTCCCTGTCCTCTTCCAGAGATACATCAGAATCTGATGGTCTGCTTGTGTACGAATCTGCTGATCCCTAAAAAGAAAAAGACATTATTAACAAAAATGATGGATGGAGTACAGAAAGATGCCAAATATGCAGAAAAATCACCCAAGGTCATGGATTTATTTTAAACCACATTTCAGCTTTATGTTTTATTTATTATTTTGACAAAGAAATACTTGAGCAGATTTTTATCATAACAGAGTAGCTTTTTTATTGTTGTTTTCTTTTTATTTTAAAGAAATTATATATTTAAGGGACTCTGGATCTTTGGTTGTGTCCTAGCAGAATTGGACACAGCACATAACCTACTACAAGACTGAAATCTTGTTAGATGATGGCTTTAGAATGGCAATCATCCCTCTACTGAAAAGGTTACATAGTGTCAAATTTAATCAGCGCATAACAGGAATCAGTAAAGTGAACTTCTCTGAGTAAATTGTATTATTTGTGTACTTGT
Organism: Rhineura floridana; assembly: GCF_030035675.1. NCBI lineage: Eukaryota > Metazoa > Chordata > Lepidosauria > Squamata > Rhineuridae > Rhineura > Rhineura floridana. The sequence continues at coordinate 59,159,235 of NC_084481.1, read as the reverse complement.
TTTTCACACGCAGTGCAATCTACTGCATGCTAATTCAATGGGCCTTACACCCTGTGAAGTGTATGCAGTGCTGCAGTCTTAGACATGAACAGTAGAAGTACCCAGAATTTTGCCTCCTTCACTTGTGGACACCAAAATGTGACATCAGGACGCAACCAATTTAACAACCCATACTAACAAAAACACTTTGTGACAGTTTGCCTGTCACAATAAATCATGGTTTATTCTGCCATGAAAGAGCCTAGGCATACCTTCAGCTTGCATACTTCTCCATCCTCCAGCATGGCATGAGGAGTTAGGAGGTTTTCATTTCTGATTTAGAATAATGACAATCTGCTGTGTAGCCTAAACCCAAGAAACTGTGGTTGATCTTAACTATGGTCTGTTTGAGGCAAGCCAACTTCAAAACATGGGTTATGGAGCTATCTTGTTTAAACAAACCAAAGTTAATGCTGACCACAGTTTAAGGTTTAGACAACACACTGAAATGTGTTTAACTGAAATTGGAAACAAAAAGCTTTGGATCTTGTCTTGGCCCAACGGAGAAGTGAGGAGAGCACAGGAGCCCAAAGCTTGTTGTGTCTTGCACCTATTGCACTGAACTATGTTTTAGCATGACATCTGAATGCAGCCACAGTAAGGTCACCATCATCACACTATGTCTGTTAGTCTGTAAAACCAAGAAGATGTTTGATATGTAGATGCTTCAGGGGGGTTGAGAGCGTCAAAGAAGCTGAGAGCAATGCCATCAGGAGTCTAGACCAAGAGGCTAGACTCCTAGCAGGGTCATCCAACACAAAATGTTCAAAGCTGAGACACCAGACTAAGATACATCCAGACTCAGAGGAAGGCAATAGTAAACCACCTCTGAATACCTCTTACCATGACAACCCTATGAACAGAGTATCCAAAATGCAACACGAGATAGTGCTGGAAGATGAGACGCCCAGGTCTGATGGCACTCAATGAGCTACTGGGGAAGAACAAAGCTGTGACTAATGATACCATTGGATGAAAGCCGAATGGAAGCCCAGAGGCTGATGTGCACAGATGCAAAAGGAGAGTCCGGAGTTGCACAACATACACAATAGGAACATAGAATGTGAGAAGCATGAACCAGGGAAAGTCAGAAATTGTCAAACAAGAAATGGAACATATCAACATTACAATACTTGGCGTGAGTGAATTAAAATGGATGGGAATGGGACACTTACAATCAGACAACTACAAAATATTTTATGTTGGAAATGAGAAATTAAGAAAAATGGGGTTGCTTTAATAGTGAGAAGTGATGTAGCAAAAGCAATTAGGAGCTATAATGCAAGATATGTGCAAGTGATATTGATGAGATTTAACGGGAAACCTATTAACATAACCATCATCCAAAGTCTATGCTCCAACAGCAAACACAGAAGAAGAAGAATTGGAGAGATTTTACGCAGAAGTACAGGAAGAAATTGATCACACACCAAAACAAGATGTGCTGATAATCATGGGGGATTGGAATGCAAAAGTAGGGATCAAAGAAGAATTAGAAACTGTGGAAAAATGGAGCTTAGGAGATAGAAATGAAGCAGGAGAAAGACTTCTTGAATTCTGTGAAGCCACTAATTTGTTTCTTGCAAACACATTTTTGAGCAACCAAAAAGTCAGCTGTACATGTGGACATCACCAAATGGTCAATATAGGAATCAAATTTATTGGAAGCAGAAGGTGGAGAAGTTCCATACTTTCTGTGAAAACAAGACCAGGAGCAGACTGCGGTACAGATCATAAACTGGTAATATTGAAAATCAGAGTAAAGTTAAAGAAGAACAACAAAGCAATCATAATGCCAAAATACAATTTAAATAACATCCCAGAAGAATATAAAGTTCAAATAAGGAACAGATTTGAGGCTTTAAAACTAGTTGACAGAGAACCAGAAGAAAAATGGATTGAAGTCAGAGACATTATGAGGGAAGAATGCAAAAAAAAATACCTCTAGTTAAAAAGAGAGAAAGACTTCAATGGACGAGTGAAGAAACTCTAAATGATTAAAAGCAAAAGCAGGAGACAGAAACACAGTTAGAACCCTACATATAATAATACAGCAACTAGTACAGAGGGACAAAGAGAACTATTACAATAGTTATTGTAAAGAAATAGAAGAGGACAACAAAGAAGGTAGAACAAGAGCCCTATTTCAAAATATTAGAGAAATTAAAGGGAAATTTAAACCAAGGATAGGAATGTTGAATAATCAACAGGGGAATACACTGACTGACTGAGATAAAATAAAAGGAAGATGGAAGCAATACACTGAAGAACTCTATAAAAGAGATGCCAGGATGACAGATCATTCACAGAGGAACCGTATGATGAAGAACCAAAAATGTTAGAATGTGAGGTGAAAGTTGCTCTTAAAATACTTGCAAGAAACAAATCACCAGGAACAGATAGCATACCAATACAGTTGCTACAAGCTACTGAGACTGAATCTGTCCAAATTTTGACGAAAATCTGTCAAGAAATATGGAAAACTAAACAATGGCCCACAGACTGGAAGCGTTCCATATACATCCCAATTCCACAGAAAGGGGATCCCAGGGAACACAGCAATTACCGAACTATTGCCTTAATATCCCATGCAAGTAATGCTCAAGATTCTACAACAAAGGCTCTTACCATAAATTAAGCGAGAAATGTCAGATGTCCAAGCTGGATTTAGAAAAGCAAGAGGCACCAGAGATCATATTGCAAACATACATTGGATAATGGAAAGGAGCAAGGAATTTCAGAAGGAAATCACCCTGTGCTTCAGAGATTATAGCAAAGCCTTTGATTGTGTAGATCATGAAAAACTATGGAATGCTTTAAAAGAAATGGGGGTGCCACAGCATCTGATTGTCCTGATGTGCAACCTATACTCTGCACAAGAGACTACTGTAAGGACAGAATATGGAGAAACCGATTGGTTCCCAATAGAAAAGGGTGTGAGACAGGGGTGTATTTTATCACCCTATTTGTTTAATCATCGTACGGAAAGCAGGATTGGACCAAGATGAAGGAGATGTGAATATTAGAGGGAGAAATATCACTAATTTAAGATATGCAGACAATACCATACTACTAGCAGAAACCAGGAATAATTTGAAACGAAGGCTGATGAAAGTTAAAGAGGAAAGCAAAAAAGCAGGACTACAGCTGAATGTCAAGACTAAAGTAATGACAACAGAAGGTTGATGTAACTTTAAAGTTGACAATGAGGACATTGAACTTGTCAAGGATTATCAATACCTTGGCACAGTCATTAACCAAAATGAAGACAATAGTCAAGAAATTAGAAGAAGGCTAGGACTGGAGAGGGCAGCTATGAGAAAAGGTCCTCAAATGCAAAGATGTGTCACTGAACACTAAAGTCAGGATCATTCAGACCATGGTATTTTTGATCTCTATGTATAGATGTGAAAGTTGGACAGGGGAAAAAAGTGGATAAGAGAAAAATAAACTCATTTGAAATGTGGTGTTGGAGGACAGCTTTGCACATACCATGGAGCGTGAAAAAGACAAATAATTGGGTGTTAGAACAAATCAGAACATAACAAATTAATTTATTTTTATTTTCTTACATTTGTATCCTGCCTGTCTTCCACCATGGAACCTAAGGTGGCATGAATATGGCTTCCATGAAGTCACCCACTGGGGCACGGAACAGCCCCAGACCTGCTTAGCTTCAGGAAGATGGTGGCCTCATGTGCCTTCAGATCATACCCTGGGGCTTGATCCCACTTGCAAGGAATCTTTTGGAAAGCTAATGTGTTATAGGAATGAGGACATGGATGCTCAGATATGGGGACAGCAAAAGATTTCTGCTCAGACAATGGCAATGCTCAGACACCTCTATTATCTGGGTTTTTTTGTTGCTGCGTGCTTCTTTTGATTTTACAGTCTTGAGGCAATGTTCTGCAAGGTGCTGAGTGGGGTGATACAGTGTATCTTACTGTTTAATCTTGCATATTTTTCATGTTGCAGACAAATTATGAAGAAACACACACACATACCTTGCACCAGGGCTGCAGCAGCCACCATCACATCAGCACTATTGCACCAATAGCCTAAGGAAAGCTCTATCCTACGCAACACAGCAACACTATTCCCATGTTGTATCAATACCAGGAGTAGACAGAAAAGGAAGAAAGCCATCTGTGGTGCCTTATACCACATCCAGTTTTAGGTTATAAGCTATTCGGGGCTGGGAATTCCTCTTTATATAGGAAGTTGCCTTATACTGATTCAGGTCATTGGCCTTTTGGCCTGATCACCTTGCACAGAGTGACACTTTAGTTGTCATAAGGCAGGTCTACGAATTGGGCTGCTCAACAGGCACTTGCAGCCTAATCAAGTGGTACTGTCTACCAGAATTAGTGCATTTTGTGTATGATGCAAAGGATATCACCATTAAAACCCTCAATCTGATGGGAAGATGGGCATTACTTCCCATCAGTTCTTTAAAATGCAACTATTGAAGCCCTAAAAGATGATGCTTCCCTAGCCTACGTGTAAAAATGTTCTTAGTTTTTATGGTGTTTTTAATGTTTATTGTGTTTGAAGAGTGGAGTATAAATCAAAATTCTCATAACATTTGGTCCTACATGTAAGGTGTGTTTTTCTTTTGCCTTGCATCACTAGCTTGTGGGGTTTTTTTTACTTTCAATGAATGTATGCAACAAACCCCTTGCACATTTAAAATGGCAGCATTATTCCCATCTTATAATACAGCAGATGTTGCTGTCTGTCAAAAGCTATAATCCTGTTATCCAGTGACTGCCAATGCAAAGAGGCATTACATTTTTATAGCAATTTTAAACTGAACTTGACATAAAAGAATGAAGTGAAAGATACGCGTTAAAAAAAGGAAAAGAAAGAAAAAAGTGATAACTCAGCTTTCATGTTAAAGAAGTCCATTTAAAACCGCTTTTCTCACTGCTGTGATAAGCAGTGTTGTATGCTGATTCTAGAGTGACGTAATCAAAATGATTTTTAAAGCATGAAGCTGACTAACTGGCCCCTCCAAAGGTGTGCAAAACAAAACAAAATTAAGGAGTCAACAGCAGTAAACAGAACATCCGACAGCCAAATCACCCTTCAAAAGGACCATTTAAGCAGGATTGAAAAAGAACTTCACTATATCCAAGTAACTTTATGGGACCCTGTATCTAGCAATGTACAATTTGGACTCTCTCATTTGCCCATCCCCCAAGTTGTCTGCAAGGATGGCATACTGCAGCACCTCCAGGGCATGGCTTGGCCAACATGTCCTCACTCTCCATTTTAGCCCACATTAGTTTTTCTTTTCTTAACAGCCTTGTTAAACTGAACTGTTCCTTGTGATGGGTTAAGAATGTGGCATGTCAACACCAGTTCCAAAATACTGAAACTGAGGGTTTTTGGGGGGACAGGGGGAGTGGGAATAGCTCCTGGGCTCCTGCTGGGAGGAAGGGGGGATATAAATCAAATAATAAATAAATAAAACAAAAATAAATAAATAGCTGATGCTGAGATCTATATATTATGCAGTTCCATGGATTGCGGACTGCTACAGTAGGTTGTAGAAGGTCCTCAGTTAAGGATGAGCCAGTGTGGTCACCAGAAGTTCTTGAAGCAGTCAGATTTAAAACGTAGCAAGTTCTGGCATAAACAGGCTGCAATAATTTACTCCGTTCGGATAAGATGGGAGTTCAACATTGGTTGAACTGAAAAACAACCTCAAAGGAAGAATCCATCATGAAATCACAGAATTACACCTTAAAAAGAAGCTCAGTTCTGTCACCTTTGGATAAATTAGGATAATGGGCTTCAATCCCAACACAGGCATTCATTAACTTAGCAATGCTAGGATGCTTATTTTATCATCAATTACTGCTGTTGTGAATGGCTCCGTTTGGCAGTATCATTTGTTCCCACATGGATGAGGAGAAAGGGATACCTGTCGGTGCGCTTGATGATGGCAACCCTTCCGTCACACCTCTAATCCGTCCTCCTGGTAGACAGCATACCTGGCGAGTCCACCGATCTTCTAGGGATACTTGGGTTTCGATCCCTCACAGTAGGGAGTCTCCCACTACTAGTACTCTTCTCTTCTTGTTGTGGGGCAAGGTTTCGTTGGCCCTGCTTGATTGAGCTTCAGCCTCTTGCTCATTGTCACACGGAGTCTCATGTAATTCTTCCACCACAGGCTGTCCTCCAGTCTAATCCTTGAATGGTTGAAAGCGGTTCCATAGTTCCACTGGTGAAGGGTGGCTTCTAGCTCTTCTGCTCCTAACTGTCACCCTTTCCCACGGAGTTTCCTCCACTTCATTGTTCCTCTCCAAAGTAGTCCCCTCTTCTGCTACCACATGCTGTTGCTCTTCCACCTCCACTTCTCTCTGCTGCTGTTGTTCCAGTGTTCTGTCTAAGAACTCTTCATGTTCTCTTATAGTCCTCAGTGTGGCCACCAGCCGTTCCAGGCCTCTCACTTTTTCTTCCAACAGTGCCACGAGCTTGCACTTGTTGCACATGTACGCCATGTTGTTCTCAGGCAAGAAAACAAACATGGCACACACCTTGCAGGTCACAACCACTGGAGTATCCTTCCCGTTCATACTCTCTTCTATCTTTTGTTTGTTTCTAACTACTTGTTTTGAAGTGACCTGTGCTTTGTCCTGTCCTACTACAGGGTAAACTTGAGAGTCCCACTGGTATGCGGTGCGCTGTGCACAGATAATTAGTAATTTGGTTTTTTTGGGGGGGGGTTAAGGACCTCCCCCTTGACCTCCCCAGTCGAACTCCTTTGGCAAACTCCCATTTGCTCTCCCTGTTCGCTCGCTCTCTGAAAGCTGGCTTGCTTATATGTCCTCACCTGTAGACCAACTGAGACAGCCCCCTCTGCTCTGCTCTGTTAGGAGTCAGGAAACAGAATGGAGGCAGGGGTGTTCTGGAGATAGGGGGGTAGATGTCACCCCACTGTCATTGTAAGACCATGTCCTGGTGAAGTTTGAACATGGATCTGATCCTCCCCTGCAGGAGTGATGGATAGATTAAGATGGTCCACCTCCAGAGACTAATGGAATCCATTGGATTCCTGAATGCCCTGGGGGAGTTCCCAGTAAATAGAGCAGGTGACCCTGTTGAAGCCCTTGTCAAGCTATTAAACAGCGAGGCACGTCGGGCTCTTGACATAGTTGCCCCTGAGCGCCCTCTCCAGCATTGTGGAGCCTGGTTTGCACCTTGGTACAACAGTGAGCTAAGGGCAATGAAATAGGCTGAACAAAGGCTAGAGTACAAGTGGCAAAAGACATGCTGTGAGGCTAATCAGGCACAAGTAAAACATCATAACCGTGCCTACTGTGCGGCGGTAAGGGTGACAAAAAAGGCTCACTTCTCTGCCACCATTGCTTCCTGAAGTTGCCGTCCCATGGAGCTTTTCCGTATTGTCAGGAGTCTGTTGACATCGACTCCAGGAAACAGAGTTTTAGACCCTTCAGAGGCCCACTATGAATTGTTTGCAAGGCACTTTGAGGGTAAAGTTGCTCACCTCCATAGCAATCTTGATGCCGCATCCACATCTACTGTAGTCCCCAGTGAGGTGTCCAGTGCAATGTCTGCTGCAACTTCTTGGGAACGGTTTCAGTTGATGCGGCCTGATGACGTAGACATGGTGCTTGTGATGATGTGGCCAGCAACGTGTCCTCTCGACCCTTGCCCTTCTTGGCTTATTAAAGCTTGCCGAGGGGGTTTGACTGAGAGGATCCAGGGTATGATCAAAGCATTGTTGCAGAAAGAGTGGTTACAGCCTCCCTGAAAGAAGTGGTGATCTGACTGCTCCTATAAAAGCCCACCCTGGACCCATTGGTTTGCAAAAAAAAAACCCTTTTTAGGGAAGGTGATTGAGAGGGTTGTGGTGCAGCAATTGCAAGTACTTTCGGATGAAGCAGAATATCTTGACCCATCCCAATCTAGGTTTAAGCCTGGTTATGGGACTGAATCGGCCTTGATCACCCTGAGGGATGACCTTTATCAGGAGAAGGACAGGGCAAGTGTGACCCTGTTATTTTTACTTCATCTCTGGGCAGCTTTTGATATAATTAACCATGGTATCCTTCTGGGCCGGCTTGGAGAGATGAGTATCAGAGGCACTGTTTTACAGTGGTTCCGATCCTATCTTCAGGGTCATTTTCAGAGAATAGCATTGGGTGATTGTATTTTGCCCCCCCCCAGCAGTTGTGCTGTGGGGTGCCGCAGGGTACCATCCTGTCCCCCATGCTGTTTAACATCTATATGAAGCCCTTGGAAGAGGTCATCAGGAGATTAGGGGTAAGGTATCAGCAGTACGCTGATGATATCCAGCTCTATTTCTCTGTAACATCTGGATCAGGAGAGGCCGTGCAAGCCCTGGACTGCTGCCTGGATTCGGTGGTGGGCTGGATGAGGGCCAGTAAACTGAGTCTGAATCCTAGCAAGACAGAGATGCTTTGGATTGGTGGTTCCCGGGTTCGGATAACTGGTCAGTTGTCTGCTTTGGATGGGGTCTTACTCCCTCTGAAAGAGCTGGTCCGTAGTCTGGGGGTACTCCTGGATCCTTCTATGTCACTAGAGGCCCAGGTGACCTCAGTGGCTAGGAGTAGCTTTTTCCAGCTTTGGCTGGTGAGACAGCTGCAGCTGTTTCTGGACCGGGATAGCCTGACCACTGTTGTCCATGCACTGGTAACCTCCAGGCTGGATTACTCTAATGTGCTCTATGTGGAGCTATCCTTGAGGTTGGTCTGGAAGCTGCAGCTGGTGCAAAATGCGGCGGTGAGACTGCTCATTGAGGCAGGATATCGCTAACATGTCACCCTGCTGCTGAAAGAATTGCACTGACTACCTATTAGCTACCAGGCTAAGTTCAAGGTTCTAGTTTTGGTGTACAAAGCCCTACACAGCTTAGGTCGAAGATACCAGAAAGACCTTCTTATCCCTTATATACCCAGTCAATTACTGAGCTCTGCAGGTGAGGGTCTCCTCCAGATACCTTCTTATCAGGAGGTCTGTTCTGCACAACATAGGAAATGGACCTTTAGTGTAATGGCACTTAGCATTTGCAATTCCCTCTCCTTAAATATTAGACAGATGCCATCTCTGTTATCTTTTCAGTGCCTACTGAAGACCTTTCTCTTTCAACAAGCCTTTTAAGTAGAGACCTTATCCCAGTCTGCATCTGTGTTGGAATTGCTTTTTAATATGTTTTTAAACCTTTTTTTAAAAAAATGTTTTTAAAGCTTTTTCAAAATGTTTTTAAAGATGTTTTGTTTTAATACGTTTTTAATGGTTGCTTTGTTTTAATATATTTTAAGTCTGTTTTTATGATGTGTTAATGTGTTTTTAGTGCTGTTTGCTACCTTGGGCTCCTACTGGGAGAGACGTATGGATGTATGGATGACATTTCACAAGAAACAGGGCTAGGTAGATGATCCAAAGGATAAGATCCAACAGAGCAACAAACTAAAGAAAAAATATACATGGGTTATATTCAACTAAGTCCTACTCAGAGCAGACCCACTGAAATTAATGACTATAAATTAGTCAATGTCTATTAACTTCAATGAGTCTACTCTGACTAGGACTAGCACTGAATACCACCCATTATCAAGATCCCAGCAATGGGTCATGTCCAAGAAATAAGGCTGGATGTGGAGAAGACTAGATCAGACAGAGGACTGAATAAGAGAAAACATTTGGGAATATGGAGAACTCAAGCTTAGAGGTATTTGGGTTCTCTAAAGGAGAGGAACTGAGAAGTTTAATTCAAATGCTGTTGCCCCATATAGAAGGTGCAAAAAAAATTTTTGCATGGCAGCACTTCATGTTTCAATGCTTCACGTGGGATCCATAATGTCTGAAAAAGGCTCACCATGTGAATATCACTGATTGAATGGAAAATTTTCACAACAGCAGGTGCCTACCAGAACCATGCAAGTACTAGTGTGGAGACTCTCCAAATGCAATTATGAGCATCAATCCATATAGCGAACCATTTTCAAACATTGTGACTCCCACGTGGCGCATTTTTCAGCAGCCTCCAGATGGAGCTGTAATGTCTCAATCAGGCCTCAGACACAGGAGGAGCACATGACATATTACATAGTGAGTATATGTTGTCATAATGTAATGTTTGAATGAACAAGATGACTTGTTTAACCATGTATAAACCAAATATATATATGGGTTTTTTTTTTTTTAAAAAACTTTTTTATTAAGTATACCATACAAATTGTAAGAAGAACTAATAAAAAAGCATCATACTCAGGTTTCTGAGAAGGGCTTCCAAGTACAGAACAGAAGTTTGAGTGTAACTAACAGAGCTCTGGAATTGTGAATATAGGACTAAATGGGTTCCAAAGATAACAGCTGATTAATTAAGGTCCATAAAGTACTCTGAAAGATGTAAAGGCCTATAAAAACGCCAAACATTATTGCTACTATTTTACAAGCTACCTACACTCAACAGCAGGCAAAGAAAAATTATGACCTACAGATAATAAATCAAAGAGCATAATAAACACGTACAATATATAGTGCAGGAACACTGGTTTTATTTCTAGGTACTGCTACACTATGTATACAACAATGCAATAGGAGTATATAAGAAGATCCTCAAGTCAACCATCACCTCCAGGTTCTCCCTCACAATTCCTAATGCAGAGATTCTAAGTCATCAGAGACAGGGGTAGAGCTGCGTATCTAGTTATGGGCCAAGTGATTTTGTCTCTTGAATTTGGCCTTTTTCTTGGAGCAAGAGTGCTTACCAGACAATAAAACAACTCATTCTGTGTCATTCTTACAGATATTACAAAATTGCTAAAGGCACTTTGAATATTGCTTCTCTTTCCAGAAATGGGCAGGCTTTCCCAATCAAAGTGTATAATAAAGTCTCAATCCAAGCTGCTGAAAGGTACATCCAAGGCTTAAAGAAAACCCAACAGTCCAAGTAGCTAAAGCAACTGCTTTCTGGAATAACGTGCAGTATGACCCTTGAAATAATACTAAAAAAGGAAGAATTCCATCTTTGAAAAGCCACAACATATTGCCTTACCAACATTTCCTCAAATTGATGCATGCAGGCAACATATGGGTCCAGATTTTTCAAAATGTACTCAGAGTCCAGCAACTCTCTTTGTCACACTTACTGCATAACATACTCTGGTTTTCTGAAGATTTACCACCTGCCTCCAAGTAGCAAATTAATGCATACAGTTATTTGGAGTCTTAGCCTGATCAGATTCCTGATGCAAGGAAAATCTGGAACACTTCTGAGGGCACCCATTTCTGCTTGCATTAACTCTCCCAGTCCGTTGCCACTGTGAGTGTTCATTTTGTCAAACAGACATTTCACACCTTTTCCTCATAATATCACCAACTCTCAAAAGAGACAATCTGGCTTTCTCTTGCTGTGTTTAATTTCACCATCTGTGGAGAACACGTTTGAAAGAGTGTTCTCATCTTAAACAAAAAGTGCAGAACATTTCTTCAATGACATGCAAAGACAAGGAGGCACTGCTAAGCTTTCACAACCTGGAGAGGAGAAAGACACCCCCCCGGGCAAACACTCAGTTTTTACTTATATACCTGACAGTGTAGCAGCTCCATCTCTAACACTTGCTCTGTCTGTTCTGTTTTAATAAAACAAAGGCATTTAATGTGCTAATAATGCATATGTTGTTCATAAGTAGTAACATATTTATTTTATTTTATAAGGAAGTATACATTTCTGTTTCTCTCAGAAGTTCAATTTTTGAAACTTATAAAAAAAAAAAAACCCAAGTCTTCAAAATGTTAAGGTGTTTGACATCTCTTCCTAATACGTGGATTCAATAGACTAAATCACACAACAAAATATTTCACATTGCTGTAAGATAATGGCTGTGTACTGCAGATATCAACTGTTCAGCGTATTCTCAAGAAAGACAGCATTTCTAAGATGCTGTGTTAGATGTTAATCTAGTTTACTGTCAGTTACATTACAGACCCCCAGGGTGGGTGGAAATCCAAGAAGGCGGCATTTTAGGAAGACTCAAACTTAAGAAATCAAACTAAGCAAACATTGTTTTGTTTCCCTCTTGATATCTGCAACTTGGCCTTCCTTTAGTTTCTTCATGAATTATCACCCAAGCTAAACTCTCAAGTGATAAAATGCGGGATTACTCGTTGCCTTCATTATAAATTTGCAAACAGTGTTAGTAACAACTACACAGCATTTTTTCCCCTCTTGCAATCTGACTCAAAAGACCCAAGAGCAAACAACTTATTCTACATGCTTTCCGTGATGACAATATAATTCTAAACTTGATACAACTGTTGTGTCATGTACAAAATCCAGCGAACAGCTATTGTCTAAATCCAGTTATTAGTTAGATACAGAAAATTATGATGCAAAGCAAGATGGGGGTGTAGAGTAGAGGCAAGGAAGGAGTTTGGGTGTAAAGGAAGAGGACAGATATAGAAATGGGGTTATCTATAGGTAGGACTTGTCACTTTCTCCCATAAATTCCTACCCATTTTGGGTGGACTACCACAGAGTAATAACTGGATATTAGAGCAGGCAAGTATCTTCCTGCGAACAGAAAACTGTACAAGACTTTCCAGATGTTCATGTGGATTAAAGTGAAAGCACTGGGAGGGGAGCAACACTGTGGCAGTGGACTCCATTCCTGGCCTACACACATTCATTAAAACATCGGAAAAGCACCTTTCATGCATATAGCTGTACAGAAAGGAGACCTCTCTCTATGCAGCTGAGAATACTGTGAAGAAAGCTCTCTTTAAGGTGTTCTAATGAATGTGTGTAGATTGGAGGGCTGCCACCAAGGTGTCACTCTCCACCCTGTTCCCCAGTTGCAAGCATTCTTTTTACCCCAACATGAATGTCCAAAAAGGGCTTGGTGGTACTGGAGCTCTTATAATAGATCTGTTTTCTTGTAGGAAAGACACTACAGATTCACATATGGAACAATCTCTCTGATTCAACAGTGGAACAAAAATAAACCTCAGTAGATTTGAGGCAGAGTTGGATACCATTATGAAGATAATCATCAGACAAACATAACATTAGTTGTGCCTGCATTGGCTGGCAGCGCAGCACTGTAATGTCTGAAGGGGCAATTGTCCCACACAACTTCCTCTGTTGGACATGGATGGCCTGAAGCCGCTCTCACTGAGGCTACCAGAATTGATTGATCGTGACTGAGGATTCTCCCTCTCTCTGGGGCACCAAGAGTACAACAAAAAGAGGCAAGGTAACAGGCTTTTGGTGTAATGGTCAGAATGATGGACTGGAGCCTGGGAGACTAGGGTTCAAATCCTGACTCCACCATGAAGCTCACTGGGTGACCTTGGGCCAGTCACCTTCTTTCAGCCTAGCCCACCTCACAGAGTTGTTGTGAGGATAACATGGGGGATGAGGAGAACCATGTATACCACCTTGGGGTCCTTGGAGAAAAGGTGGGACATAAATGTAAAAATATAAATAAAGTAACATTTCCATGGGCACATTACTAGGAATGTTTTCTTACTGGGAGATGAAAAGGATAAGAGCAGGATGATGGGTGTCTTCTGAGCATGTCTCATCCTAGCCCTACATGAGATGAGAGGCTTACACCTCTTTTTGCATGTATCAAAATGCGTTTTCACACTCACAGGATAAATGCTTTCTGTCTCTATTGACTTGCTTCACGTTTTCAAATTATTTATATGACCTGTAAGTGCTGGGGTCTTTCCTTCCAATCAGAATTTTATGTGGAGGCTTTACAAGACATCTGGTGAGCTATAGTTTACTGAGTGAAGCATGCTGGGTTCTCAAGTACACCTCAAACCAAGAGATCCCTCAGTGAGTGGACCAAATCCTTGTTTATCTTAACAGGCCGTATAAATATTTATCTTTTAAGACTAAGATTTCCTTAGTGGATTTCCTACATGATTCAGCAATCCATTAACATGGCCCAAAAACCAATCAAGCCCCAGCAATGACTGGCCCAGTGCCAGCAGAAATGCTTCAGTCATCGCTGATAATAAACGACATCAAAGAGTATCCAAAGTCACTCTTCTGTGATGAGTCGAAAGGTGATTCGATAGCCATTTCTAGAACAATTATCTGATCTGATGAGTCTGCTAAAAAAATCAACAGCCAATATTTACACTAACACAAGAGTTTCAAAAATTGATTTTTAGGTTAGCACACAATTACAGAAAGAAAGATGTCTATTATTAGCATTCAGTGCAACTACCCAAGTAGATTTATTCCATGGGAACTTTTTCTGGTGGGAAATGGGGGGGGGAGAATTCCTATAGAAATGTCTTCACTAATGATTAAAGCAGGCACATAAGTGCATTCATTTCATGTACATCTGTCTAATTCCTCCAGCTGTGAGTTGACAAGACAAGTTAGACTGCTATCAAGGAAGGGGCTAAGGAAGGAAACACAGTCTTTTAAGAATACACAGGGACTCCATTATCATGGCTGGCCCTGCCATGTAACAGAGTGAAGCAACCTGCTTCAAGTGGCATCATGTACAAAGGAAGAGAGGAACTGGTGTATGAATGATGAAGCAAAGCTTAAAAGGATAAGGTCTGGCTGGGGGTCGAAGGAGGGTCAATTGGGATCTGCTTCAGGCAGCGAAACATCTTGGACTGGCACTTATCGGGTGGTATTAAATCCTAGTCCTCAAGAGTAGGCTGACTGACGTTAATAGATATGACTAACTTATTAATTTCAATGGGTTTACTCTGAGTAGGACTTAGTTGAATACAACCCATCATCGATAGCCATAAAGGCTGTATTCACAAATTTTGGATGGCCCTTACTAGCCAACCAATTATTTGTGGCTTTGGGGTGCCCCGACTCCTCCCCTCCCTGCCAGTCATATGACGCATATAGAAAGAGGTGTAAGCTTCTCACCTCATGCAGGGCTATGGTGGGACATGCTCAGATGATGCCCGTCATCCTGCTCTCATCCTTTCCACCTCCCACTCCTCTGGAAACGCAGGGTCACTCCCTCATCTCATGCTGTGCTTAGACATACTCAGACGTGGCAAGCACCTCTTGTCACCTCTGAGTGCCTGCCAGCCCAGAGTGAACAACCAGCCCTTGCGGAGGACTCAGGAAAAGAAAAAGAAATCACTCTCTCACCTCGTGCCAGGCTTGGAGGTACTCCGCATCTCTCTCTTGCTACTTCCAGGTCCACAACTCTTGTATCACTATTAAGAGCCCATTACAAAATGTGAAAGTAATATTCATATTCCAGTTATAGCTGCTTCTGCAGTCCCTTCAAGCTGGAAAATATCACCAGACACAGTCAAGCGGTTCAAGTACACACACACACTGACATCCTTTTATCTCTCAGTCTTTTCACCATCACATGGTTACAATTACACAGACCATGCTACAGCCATTTCAGATAAAGACCTTCTCTTCTGGGCCAACACTTCTTCAAAGTCCTTAGTCTTTCACTTTTCCTATTATAGTCATCTGAACTTTATTTCTACAAACATGAAAGAATTTCAAAAATTTCTGATCAACCAGCACCTAAGACAACCTGTGGTAAACCAACCTGCTGGAAATTCCCTCTCTCTAGCCTGTCTCCTACAGGTACAACACACGATTTTCTGTGAATAATAATTTCTCTCCGGTGCTACAATATCACTGAATAGTAAATACTCTGACATCAATGATGTGGTGACACACAAGTCACACACAAATTGTAAAGTATTATTCCGTAGAGCAGTCATGCCCAAAAAAGGCTACTAAGGGGCCTATCAATTAAAAAGCACCATTATTCAGCATGTATTTATCACTTTCAACTTCTTAGTGAAACTCTCTCGGGTCTTTGTATTATGTGAGATCTCACACCTCATTTTTTTATCTTATATGATACCCTACATCTGGTGACCAAACAATTCCTGTAACTAACAATTGGGGAGTGACTATTTCAAGAAAGAGACAGTTCCACAAAGCTGCCTGTTGTCCAGTGCCATGGAATGTTCCCTTCCATTTCTAATCTACAAGTGGGGTGATCTCATCTTCCTTTCCTTATCTTTCACACCTCAGTAATGTCATATGTCTTTCTTTCCATCCATTCATCATACTCCCCTGTATGTTAGGCCTTGGGGGGGGGAGCATATTATTCAGTCCATGCTATAGAGGAAAGATCATTCCCCCCCAACAACGAAAACGTTTTTTAAAAATAAGTCTATTATTCAAAACACAGTTAAGCAAAGAACATAAAAAGAATGGTATATCCACAAAACAATCACACCAATTCTAAATGTTGAAAGTTAGATTGTGTAACTTACCTTCACTATACATTTAAAGCAGTATTATATCACTTTAAACAGACATGGCTTCTCCCAAAGAATCCTAGAAACTGTAGTTTGTTAAGGGTGCTGAATAGGAGACCCCATTCCAGAGTTACAATTCCCGGAGTGGCTTAAAAATCAACCCCTCTTCACACGGAACTCAGAAATTACCTGACAAATCTATTGTACAAAGCTTATCTTATACAACTTGTGAACAGGAATAACGGAGAAGGATGATTTTGTTTGCGTTTACTAAGAAACTACATACTTCATACTTCTCAAACCAATACGTGAAATGAAACACGGCTATCCTTTGAGGACATTACAAGGACATAAGAAGAGCCTGGTGGATCAGGTCAATGGCCCATCTAGTCCAGCATCCTGTTCTTACAATGGCCAACCAGATGCCTATGGGAAACCTGTAAGCAGGATCTGAATGCAAGAGCACTCTCCTCTCCCGCTGCTTCCAATAAATAGTTCTTGGAAACACACTGCTTTGATTATGGAGGCAAAACATAGCCATCATGGCTTGATCAGGAGGAGCTGCAGACTGGGAGGTACTGCTGCAGGGGTGAGACTGTGCTGGGACCATCAAGGGGCAAGCTTTTCCACCTGCTCTGCCCCCTCACCCCTGCTCTTAGTGACATTTTTCTGGGGATTCTCTTTTACCAGAAAGATGAATGCTTTGGGGTTTTAGCTGTTGTTGCTTTTTAGAAATGCTAGGATTTTGTTGGCTTGAACTTTTGCAAATTGTATTGTTTTTATTTGTATTTTGTATTTGTGTTTTTCTATTTGTGTGTAAGCTGCCTTGGGGGCAGAACATGAGGTTCATTACTGTGCGATGCACAAGTGTAAGAGAACATAAGGCTGACTTTTTTTATTTCAGGTAAGTTTCTCTGTTGCATTTTGCATTTTGCAGGTATTGCAATAAACTACAAAGACAATTGATTGCATTTAATAGGGAAATCACTAAACATATAAACATGGGATCACATGATGCCATCTTTATACAGCCACTCTACAGACAGAATCGTACTTTAATTAGTCACTAAAATTCTAGAAAAGATATATACGTAATTAATAGATATATTTAGAAAGAACTTTGCATTTTTCCCATTAAAAAGAAACTATTTTCCAAGCCATTTTCTGTTAAACTTAAAACAGACAGAGCACTAAAACTTTGAAACCAAATGCTGCAAGAAGCTAACAGAAATTTCTTCTTGCCTTTCAGTTAAATCGAAGGCCTTCTGCATTTATCATGGGATCAGTCTCTTTCAAGCCATAGCATCTTTGTAATTATGCTTAGCCTCCAACAGTGCCAAGTAAAAGTTTGTGCCTATTATGCTAATTGGCTACAACTGACCAATGAATGTGTTTGATTCTTGCCAGAAGGCAGCTACAGCAAAGCAAGTGCAGAGTGGCTGAGGGGGAACACCCAGCTGCTGCTTTTCCTGCTGTGGTGGGAACTGGTTTCTCTAATGTGGCTGATGGTATATACCAGGGGTTGCCAACTTTTTGAGGTCCATGGCCACATTTGCAAACTGGAGAAACCGTCATGGGCATGCACTGCAACCAGGCACACATTGCAACCATATATACATGCATGGAGGGGGGGAGGTTACAGCTAGGGAGGTAATGGTTAACCATAACCTCCCCAGTTGGGACCCCTCAAATCACCACTCCTCCATTACTACAATACCTCCCCCTATTAACTAAACCTGAAGGTGTCTTTCAAGCATAATTTCATTGGGGTTGGGAGGATGGAACCCTGTGAACACCAGGAGAGTGGACACATATGTGGCCATGAGCACCATGTTGATGACCTATGGAGTGAACAAACATCTGCATGGCGAAATTATTTTATTTATTTTATTTGACAAGATTTAAATATTGCTTAATTGACAAAAACCTCTAAGAGATTTACAAAAAGAATATAAAATACTCATTTGAAAAAAATGGACTGCCTTCAAGTCGATCCCGACTTATGGCTACCCTATGAATAGGGTTTTCATGGTAAGCAGTATTCAGAGGGGGTTTACCATTGCCTCCCTCTGAGGCTAGTCCTCCCCAGCTGCTTAGGGCCTGCTCAGCTTGCCACAGCTGCACAAGCCAGTCCCTTCCTTGTCCGCAACTGCCAGCTGGGGGGCAACTGGGCTATGCAGCTTGCCCACAGTTGCACAGGTGGCAGGGCACGTAACCACTGAGCCACTCACTGTGGGGGTGATCTTTAGCTGGCCCTTGACACCCAGGAGACATGAGCAGGGATTTGAACTCACACTCTGGACTCCCAGCCAGGCTCTCCTCCCCACTGTACCAATAAAACTCAAAGGTAAAAAACAAATTGAAATAAATTTATAATCAGCAGATTAAAATTGCATGTCTGGATAGGCTTGCCAAAACAAAAATATTTTTACCAGGTGCACAAAACAATATAAAAAAGGCACAAGCCCAATATTAATGGACAGGGAGTTCCAAAGAGTAGGTACTACCACAGTGAAGGATCAATTCCTTTCAGATGCAGAATGGACATTATGTAGCACTTGTAAAAGTGCCAATTCCACAGATCAAAGCAGTCAAGTGAACACATATGTGGTAAGGTGATCCTTCAAGTAAAGTGGTCTCAAGCTGCTGAGGGCTTTACATACTAACAGCAACACCTTGAATTTGTCCCAGTAGCAAATTGGCAGTCGGTGCAACTGTGCTGCAGCATTCTGCATTAACTGCAATTTCCAGACTAAGCACAAGGAAAGCTCCCACATAGGGTGTGCAGGATTACTGCAATCTTGAAGTTACCAATGCCTGGACTACTGTGGTCAAGCTACCCAGGGTCCAGGAATGGCTGAAGGTGTCACACCACCCAAAGCTAATGAAAGGAACTCTTAGCCACCATTCTTGCATTCAGTGAAAAAGCTGGATCCAAGAGCATCCTCAAACTGCATACCTATTCCTTCTGAGGAGTGCAACCCCATCCAGGGCAGGCAATTGGCCAATTTCTCGAACACCACAACCACCTGCCCACAACACCTCCCCCTTTTTGTGATTCAAGCTAATTTTTTTTCCCTCCACCCGACCATTGCATCCAGACACCAGTCCAGGGTTGCATAGCCTCTCCTGATTCAGGTTTTATGGAGAATCAGAGCTGAGTGTCATCAGCATACTGATAACACCTTGCTCTAAATCTCCTGATAACCATTCCCAATGGCTTCACACAGATGTTAAATAGCACTGGTGATAATATACTGCCTTATCTGCTACAGGGCCAAAAAGCACTCTCCCAATTATACTGACTCTGCCAGATAGGTAGGACCAGAACCACTATAACATGGTGTCCCCAATTCTTATTCCATGGAGGTGGTCAAGAAGGATACCAAAATCCCAAAGTATTCAACTCAGTCACATAGCCAGGCCTGAACATAGACTGGAATGGACTGTAGATTGGAGTCTAGATAATCAGTGTCATCTAAGTACAGTAGCAGCTGCCCTGTCAAACTGAGAATAGGAGGGTGAGTGCTAGGTTGTCTACAAATTATTGTTATGAGCATGGGAGCTGGGCTGGATGATTCCTGTGGGTCACATTTCCAGCCTCTGATTTGGAATCCTGTGCCTTGGAATGAGGAATTCTCTGCTGGTCAAATGAGTCTTTTGTTAATCAAACAGATTGGCCAGGTAAGATAATGGGCCGATCAGTTGCCTAGCAATGGAGAATGGGCCAGGAAGATCCCTTTTGTCATTTTAAACTCTACAGGACAGCCTTCCTCCCACTCCTGGCAGCTAGCAAAAGGTGTGTGCTTGTAGTTTTAGTGTGGTCTAGAGATTTGATGGTAACTGGAGGCAGAGAGAGACAGGCTCTCTGCACCATGGCATTTGGGGGGTGCCTCCTGCAAACCAGATGGAAAAGCTGGATATTAGACTGCTGATGTATTGAACCCCTCCATCCTTGAGCTCAGGTTGGAATGTGTGTAAATAAACAAACCATATTTCATAAAGACACTGCAGTCTCCGCTGACCTTCTTCCCAAAGGAAACCAAATCCTGGATGAGCGCAGGGACCCCCGAAATCTCACCACTCTGAGATTGGGGGAGGCGTGCAACATTATTTTTAGGAGCAGTAACAGCAGCTTGTGTCTTAGTTGTGCCATAGTGTAAGCAGTTCTGCAATTCTGCCGTCATAGCATTATAACCATTCAAATGCTATGAAGAGGAAAGGAAACCCAGAGAAGAGGAGGAAGCACTAATACACTCCCAATGTAAGGAGCTAATATTTTCAGTTATTGATAATACACACACTTTCTCTAGAGAAACAAAATATATTAAGCCAGCTACAGAAAAAAGAACAGGGCAAAGCAAAGCTGCTTTGGGAGCCAACTCAGCAGGATTCCCCCTGTCCCAATTAATCATAAGTATTAAAATGTTTTCTCCTTCCCAGGGATGTCACAGCAGACCCCTCAAAAATCCAAGTTTGATTCTTTAACTGGACAAACTAAATATTCTGTCATGCATGGACACATATTATGCACAAAGCCAGCTGTGTAACCATCTTGCATTGCGCTGTGATTTCAGAATTAAATGCTTGCTAATTAGTTCCTTTCTATATGTTTGGCAATCTTATTAAGGCAGTTCATTAGGTGTCTCAGCAATTTGAAAATTACTAGGTGACAGAGCATGTTTTGCTTTAGGGAATACTAATTATTAGAAAATAGGGCAGTTATTCAAGGATTTCTTTTCATCATCCCTTCCCCTCCCCCATCTTTAGAAATGTTGTGGATACATCTTCTTATTTGAAAAGCTTTCATTTAGACACTGCTTCTTAGCTACTTTGGGAGATAAATTGCTAAACATATCATGAGCATATAGCAACTGTTACCTGTAACAATAGTAGTTTTAATTATTATACTGTCCCTTCTGGCTTAGCTTTATTTATTTATATGGGGCAGGCACACACTTCAGATACTCTGATGGGAGGCAACAAAGTAAAAAAGGAAGAAGCAGTAGCAGATGTAGCACATAAATTCCCCAGCTTCATTCCCTAAATCCCATTCATTTCTAACAGACTGCATTTGTTTTAAGAGCTGTCATGTGCATCAAAATATCTGTAGCTCAGCTCCACAATGGCCAGACAGATTCCTTAGGCGCTGGCTTCCTGATCCACATGCTTGCAGCACTCACATACTATGTTCCTGAATCATGGCAGAGAAATACTGCCATCGCTGCTGGTCGTTCTTGATCACAGAGAATCACTTTGATACACACACATCCACATGGTGGTAAAACAAATACATTGGAACAAAATACACAAGGAAACTGAGTTTGCCACTCAACCCTTTATAGCACGCATCGGCAGTGATCAAAAAAGGATCCAACTTCTGCTGATGTGCAGTAAAAATAAATAAATAAATGTGTGCACATTTCTCAAGGGTATTTTGTTCTCTGATGTCGTACACAAACAACTCCAGTGAAGCAGTCCAGGCTGCCCTTTCCTTGTGTTGTTATTATTAATTATATTTATATCCTGCCTTTCTATCCAAGAAGTTCAAGGATGCAGAGATGGTGCTCTCTCCCCCCTTTTTACCCTCACAACAACCCTGTGAAGTAGCAGGTCAGGCAGATTGTGTGTGATTGGCCTAAGTGAGCTTCATGGTTAAGTGAGGATCTTAACCTGGGTATTCCAGGTCCTAGAAAAAGGAGGCATGAAATTCTTCAGTCTAGGAGCACAAAGGCATTGCTAATGACATCTTGCAACAATGTACTGCTTCAGGTAAAATAAAACAGGTGGCAAATGTTGTTGTTTTTTAAGGGGCAGATTTTAACTTGTTTAATAGTCATTCTGTCTCCCTAAGGAGCTCTGGGAATGTACTTCTGTGAGGCAGAGGGGGGATCCAAATTCTCAGCACACTGATAAAACTACAATTCCCTGGAACTTAAAACTGATATTAAACCAGTGTAAATTTGGAGCCAGCTGGTAGTGCTCAGAAGAGAAGCAATGAGCAATGCTGCAGTCATCCTAGTTTTAAAAAAAGATTAAAAGGGAAGCCCATCCACACTGCAGCCCACCATCTTGCATGGTTATATGAATCCCACCGAGGTGAAGGTGGTGGGCACCTTGCCTAGGACTTGGTGCTGGCCCTGCAGCACATTTTACTCTAAGTGACAGCAGCTCTCTAAAGTCTCAGGCAGAGGCCTGTCCCAGTCCTGTTCCCTAAAATCCATTTAAGTAAGGGGTGCAGAACCTCAGGACCAGGGACTGAATATGGCCCTCCAGACTTCTTTATCTGGCTCTTAGGACTCTGCGCAGGCCATAACCCCTCACTGTTCCTGCTCTGCATCCTACCCTAGAGAGTTTTATCCATGTCCTTTAACTGTATATACCTTGCTTGGCTGGATGTCTGACCACACCCACTTTTGTCACATCCACTACTAGTATACAGCTCCCCTGCCTACAAGGGAATGTGGCCCTCAGGCTTGAAAGCTCCCCCACCCCTGATATAAGTAGAAATGCTAGGAACCTTATACATGCACACCTGTGCTATGCCCCTCCCCCATACTAGCACACATTTGCCACAATAGTTAAAGTCTGAGCTACATACTATGAAGAAAGGCATGGTCTTCATATAAGGCAAATTTTCTGGAAGAGCTCTGGCAGCAAAGCTTGAAGATCATTTAGGTTAACAGGTGTTGTTTTTATTAGCCAATAAATTACTATTTATCATCATAAAAATGTGGAGCAAGCAGTTTCCCAGGAGAGCTAGAAAAGAAAATTAACTCCAAACTTTAAAGAAGCAAGGCAACTGAAAAGCATCAGGCAGTTCTTTGACTTTCAGAGGTTGGCACCAGAATTCTAATCACTTTCCTTGGAAGCAGATTTCAACAATGGAACTTCTTCTTCAGGTGAGGCTGTCAATGTGCTGAACCTGTGCATGGCTGCGACAATGGACTGGATGAGGGCTGATAAACTGAGGCTCAATCCAGACAAGACTGAGATGCTGCTAGTGGGTGGTGGTTCTGACCAGATGGTGGATGTCCAACCTGTTCTGGATGGGGTTGCATTCCCCCTGAAGGAGCAGGTTCGTAGCTTGGGGGTTCTCCTAGAACCATCTCTGTCACTTGAGGCTCAGGTAGCCTTGGTGGCACGGAGTCCCTTCTACCAACTTCGGTTGGTGGCCCAACTACGTCCCTATCTGGACAGGGATAACCTGGCTTCAGTTGTCCATGCTCTGGTAACCTCCAAATTAGATTACTGCAATGCACTCTACGTGGGGCTGGCTTTGAAGACGGTTCGGAAACTGCAACTTGTGCAAAATGCAGCGGCCAGATTGGTAACAGGGACCAGACGGTCTGAACATATAAAACCGATTCTGGCCCACTTGCATTGGCTGCCTGTATGTTTCTGAGCTCAATTCAAGGTGCTGGTTTTGACCTAATAAAGCCTTACACGGCTTGGGACCACAATACCTGATGGAACGCCTCTCCCGATACGAACCCACCCGTACACTACATTCAAGATCAAAGGCCCTCCTCTGGGTGCCTACTCCAAGGGAAGCTCGGAGGGTGGCAACAAGGGAGAGGGTCTTCTCAGTGGTGGCCTCCAAATTATGGAATATTTTCGACGAGGTGTGCCTGGCGCCAACACTGTTATCATTTTGGCGCCAGGTCAAGACTTTCCTCTTCTCCCAGGCATTTTAGCATGTGTTTTAAATTGTTTTTGTATTGTTTTAAATTTTAAAATTGTGTTTTAAATTGTTTTTAAAATATGTGTTTTAAATTGTATATTTGTTTTAATGTTTTTGATTGCTGTAAACCGCCCAGAGAGCTTCGGCTATGGGGCGGTATACAAGTGCAATAAATAAATAAATAAGCTCACTTCCAGGTGAAGGTGCTACTCTCAGCCTGCCTTACCCCCTTTATTTACCCTCTTATCAATTATTGAGGGGAGATGTACTTTGCATAGAAATTTGCAGGGCTGGCCATTAATGTTCTGATACCGAGCAACTGACAAACATCTATAGACTTGATGTCAAAAATGTATTTGAAGAAAGTAATTCAATTAGAATTATAGCAACCTCAGTTTTAAAAGCAAGCCTGTAGATTTCCAAAACGTGCAAGATTATTAGATTTAATATCTTCCATAACATTCCTGTTATGAGGGCCACAGAGATGCAGCATCAATTCAATCTAAAAGCAAAAGATAAAACACTGTTGTTGTACAATTGTACAATTCTGATCCCTGAGGCTGCTGCCCCATGGAGACAAGGAGTGAACCTAAAATCTTATGAAGCTGAACTTTGAGAAAACAAAAAAAGACAAGCAGCTCAACCATGGCTTGCCATTGTTTACTTGAAAGCTCAAATCATGGTTGGGTTCTAAACTACAGGCTAGCTCGAATCACGGTTTAGTGTTGCGTGAACTGTGCATTCATAATTATTCACCTGCCCAAAACAGATTTTAAGGGATGTGTCGATGCTTCATCAAAGCTTCAGAATGAATCATGAATGCTATTTGGCTGCTTTTTTAAAAACAACAACATAAAGCTAACAGAACATGATGAGAGCTTCTTACCAGCTTAGCATACATCTAATTTAACAACAGTCACTAAATGTGTTCAAATAAACTGGATGGCTTGAAGAACTATCCAGTCATTATAATATTATCCCAGTTTTCTCCATGCCATTTTGAAACAGAAATACAAACAGTACCTAGAATCTTGGAGCACGAATAGATATTGCAGCTCTGCAACAGGCCGCCCACTTCCAGGGTAGGAATGGTTTGAATAGCAGACACTTTGTAATCCTTTACTAAAGGAACCTGGTGGGCAGCCAAATTCTGTTTGTTACATGGAAGACCGTTGCTTTCAGCAGAGAAGGGTTATATTTAGGCAGGAATGACTTGAGACTGATTTTTTTTGTCTGCATTGCTGTTGCCCATCTATCACAGGATCTTACTGAAGACCTCACCAAAGTGCAGTGGCCAAAATCAACTACAGACATTCCTTCACTCAGGTTATATCTTCACTGTAACTAAAGGAAAATAGGGCTTGGTTATGGCTTATGAGGGCTATCCATGCTCCGACATTATAGCTAGAATAGATAGGATCAAGTCAAATGTCTTAATTTGTTTTTTGAATGGTTTGTAAATGTCTTGTATTATCTTAGGCCCCATCTGCACTATACATTTAAAGCAGTGTCATACCACTTTAAATAGTCATGGCTTTCCCCAAAGAACCCTGGGAGCTGTAGTTTGTTAGGAAGAGTTGAGAGTTGTTAGGAAATCTCTATTTCCCTCAGAGAGCCAAACTTCCGTGAGAAGAGGGATTGATCATTAAACCACTTGGAGAATTATAGCTCTGTGAGGGGAATAGGGGTCTCCTAAGAACTCTCAGCACCCTTGGCAAACTACAGTTCCCAGGATTCTCTGGGGGAAGCCATGACTGTTTAAAATGATATTTTAAATTTATAGTGCAGATGTCCACACATATTAGCACCAACTTCTACGTGTCCTCACAACCAACTCTCTCCCCTCCCCAAAGTCCTCTGGTATGTACAGAATGGCAGGGGGAGGATTTCTTTCTCTTGCTCTGGGGTTTACAGAACAACAGTAGACAAGGCCTGAGCAAAAATCTCCACCTCTCTCCCAAGTCCCCTGTACTTTTCAGAGAGCTTAAAGAGAAGCAGAATCTTCTCTCACTTGTGTTGCCGTTTGGAGAAGAGAAGAACAGCAGGAGTCTCTCCCACAATTTCTAATATCCCCCAAGTGCATCACAAATGAGGAAAAAAAATATTGCATCATCTTCAAGCCATTTAAATGCACCAGAAGGCACAAGAGAGATGAGTGAGCAGGAATCTCATTTGTGCTGAGCTTTGAAGAATGATAGAAACAGCAAGAGAGACTTTGGGGTATTCTGCCAACGTTGGAAAGCACATGTTTAGTTGAATGGTTCAGTAAAAATGACTGCACTGGCCTTTCCCTATTGTCCTGCCCAGAGTTTGACACAGGAGTCGGAGGTGAGTCTGGCAATAATTCTTGCTTTATTAGAGTCACCGTTACACCAAAGGCAGTGCGTCTCATAGGCCTGGCTAGATTAGCTCACTACTGAAGCTAACTATGCTAACTAAGCATCCTCTGCAGCATATGGAGTAAGTTGACTCAGCACCCCAATCAAAGGGGCGCCACCTTAAGTAGGAAAGGTCTTCGCTCGTAACCTCTGACTCCTTCAAAGACCCTCCCTCTGACTGAACCACTTCTCGCGTCATCTCACACGGGGTGAAGGGGGGTGAGCCTCCGCCTGCTCATCGGACAGTACAGGCTCACTAGGTGCCGGCTCAACTTCAGGGGGCAGGGAGCAAGTTGGTGGGGAAACGTTTGAAGCTCCAAGTGGGGCATCCTGGGGGGTCGGAGTTGGTGCACACACAAGATCACTCCCCAATGGCTCTGGCAGCGCGCTTGCAGGTGGCAAGACGCTACCAGGTGGAACAGGCTCTAAGCCACCTGGGGGGGGTGTCCAGAGAGATTGAAGGGTTGCTAACGCTCCCCCCTCCCTCAAGGCTCTCAGAAGTCTTGTCCTCCTCTGCCCACTCACTCTGAGGCATTTGGAGTAACTGGGGCTCAACACATACGCTTATTGCTGCTGCCTAGCATATAAAATGCTGGGACTGTGGTGGTAACTTGGGGAGAATAAGCTGGGTGCACTTCAGAAAACTTGAAAAGTGCAATGCTGATCTTGCCTTTGGGAGTCTCAGCTGTTGAATCCGGAGGTAGGGTACCCACACAAACAGGGATTTTTTTTAAAAAAAAAATGAGGCGCCAGAACTCCTATCTTGATAAATTGTAAGATGCTTCTCCCATCCCATCTTCTTCTGTCCCCTTCTTGGTGGCGGCTGCTAGCCACTGGACCTAGTAGGGCTGCTAGGAAGTCATACAGGTATGGACAATGAGGTCATGGGGCGCAGCCAGTTATCCCAAATGAGGAGTTATCTCCCCCATCTTCCTCACTTGCAAATATACCATGGACAGTTCAGCATTACAGTTGTACAAATACTTAGCAGCTAAGTAAACTGAAAAGTATCTTATTAACCAAAATATGTTTAGAAGGGGTCCCTGCTGTCACAGTTGCTTCTCTACTGGGAGAAAAGGTGTGTGCCCCCACTCCCGTTCTAGTTCTCTCCCTGTCTTCTTCGTTTGTAAAGCAACAGTGGACACTGAAACATAGCAGTTTTTATTAATATTTAACACCTAAGTGTCTTACCTTGCTGTCACAATTTCTAGTGTGCATTCATGCCACAATAACTATGCAATAGGGCCCCGCTTTACTGCGCTTCGCTAATGCGGCGGTCTCAATTAGACTAAAGCCCCACTCATATGGCACTTGTTCCGCTTTTACGGCAGTTTTGGGGCGTCGCGCACCATTCTATTCAATGAGTTCCGCTATTCAGCGGTTTTTGCTTTTCAGTGGGGGCCCGGAACCTAGTCCGCCGTATGAGTGGGGCCCTGCTGTAAATTACTCAGATGTGAACCTCACTCAATTCCATGGGGAATGCTCCCTGATAAGTGTGTACAGGATTGCAGCCTGAATTGGTTTCTCTTAAAGGTGTCACACAGAACTGTTAACAAGTGACCCCATAAATTTCCAGACCTATGGAAAAAAGATTATTCCACTTCCCCAGCTTATTAACTTCTAAATCTTTTTCCCCTGGAATGTGGAATAAGTTAGAGGATATTAAGTGGTCTAGGGCCTAAGAGACCAAGGCTAAAATCACCCCTTGGTCATGAAGTTCACTGAGGAAACATGGAATGGACACAAACTCAATGCTGATAAATAAATAATAACAACAATAACATGTCTATCTCCAGCCTGCCTGCCCCTGATTTTGAATTGGAGAAAGTGTTTGTGTGTGGCCAAGTTTAGAATTATGAATCAACCCACCCAAAAAAATCAAAGAAAAAAGAATCTGGCTGGGACACAACCAAGATATTAAGGCCTACAAATGTTGGACTTTACATGTAGGTCCTTAGCAAATCCAATGTGTGACTGTCTGCTAGGAAGGACTGCCTTGGTGCGGTGTGAAAACAGGGTGCAATCCATGCTCCTGTACTACATATAGGCTCTGTACACTGTGTTGTCATCTGTACCACCCCCTGCACATCCTACATTTTAAAATAGCATTTTAAAGCCGCCAAGGTGTTTTAATACCCTTTTTAAATTAATAAAAATCCTGTAAAGTAGATCATAGTTCAGTTTTAACAAACTATGATGATAATACAGCCTACTTCATCATTTTAAGTAATACATGAAAGCTTAGGTAATATCCTTTAAAGTGCTACTTAAGTATTGTTTTGTTTCTGCTGTAAGCCATGGCTGGTTGGCTAGCCCTTTCTTTGAAAGTGAACCAGCGTAATACACACTCAATACCATGCAATGACCCTGGGGCAAAGAGAATGACTGTTAAATTAGGCCTCCAGATCTTCTGAAGGGCTGGCTTTTAAAAAAAATGTAAAGGCAATGCTTTTGCCAATTGGCTTACTGAGAAGGAAAATAAGCAGGTATTCATAGGAATTATCATCCTCAGAAATAAATGGGAAGAGCATGTACAAATTGCACCTGGTTCACCAATGAGGAATCTCTACTTACATTTAATAAGATGATTCCACAACATCCACATTGGTCTTCTGCCTGGAGATAGATGCGAAATGGATAGTTTTGGACTGGGATTGACTGAGCAGTGAACGTAAGAACATAAGAGCCTGCTAGATCAGGCCAATGGCCAATCTAGTCCAGCTCACAGCCTGAACTCCACAAATTAGTAAGAAAGGTAAGGAGGATGGGGCCAGAAAGCCACAAAAAATCCGACCACCTGCACTACAACTTAACAGAAGGGTACCACAAGCCAAGAGACAGGAATCAGGTAGCCTGATATTTGCTGCTTGTTGCTCCTCATGCTATGAATGGCACAGGGTTTTTTTAAAGCAGATTTTCCAACACAAATTCCTCATTGGACACCCCACACTTTAAAAAAAACAAAGCTAAATGAACACACAGCATGCTTTGCTCCTTGCCTTACACCCTGAATCAGTGGCAGTTTCTTCATAGGCATCAGTAGTTCTTTTCTATCATACAGCAATGATTCATTTTTGAATCTGCCTTAGGTCACTAACTAATAGGACAATCCAATGGCTCTTGCACCAGTATAAAGCAGGGCTGTGGAGTCGGAGTCGTGGAGTCGGAGTCAGAAGCAATTTTGGGTGGAGTTGGAGTCGGTAGAAATGTACCGACTCCGACTTCAAAATAAAGACTTTCACAGGAATTAAGGAAAGTTTTCTTGTTCAGAAATTTCAATCAAATAAATATATTTTATGCTCTATCAATCTAGCCTGATGATTCACGTGGTGGTTATGAAATGCCTTGTGCTACCATTTTACTACAGTAAATTTGTTATTACTAGTTAATATACATTTGCCATTTATGAAGGAGTCAGAGTCAGACAGCAGAAAAATAGAGGAGTCAGAGTCGAAGGTTTGGCGTACCGACTCCACAGCCCTGGTATAAAGCCCAACGTGGTGACACACCAGTCCAAAGACCAATCTTCCTGAAAGTTATCTATCTATTCCTGCTGTCTCATTAAACTTGAGCTGCCAAAACTGATGCCTCTCAAACACTGGGCTTCTCCTGTTTTCTCCAAGATTGCCTGATAAGCACAACTCAGCTGGTGGCTGAAAACTAGTCCATGGGGCCTGCAGTACAGACTTTCAGTACTGACTGCTATTAGTTCACAGAAGAAACAGGATAACTCCTGACACCATAAGGTATTATTGTTTGCGCATTTTGGGTTCATGGGTGAGGGGCATACATATGGGTAGAAAAAAAATCAGGATAACCACTCCCACCACTCCGTCCTTGACTAAAAAATCTCTGGACAGTGTCAGTTACAGACCTTGGCTTGTGCTTGTCTTAGTTTACGAGAAACTCCAAAAAACGTGTCCAGCAGCTACAGTTACAGTTCTTCTCTGCCCTTGAAGGTCTTCCTCAGCCCTTCAGCAGAATGTAGTCCTGGTTCTGCTAAGTTCTTACAGCAATGATTCACTGTTAGTTCTCTCCCTTGAGAAAAATATCATAGGACAGGCCCCAACTCTTTCTCCAGAGCTTGTGGGTTTTTCATCCTTCCTTCTCAAACCCTTCTCTCAGTTTATAGCAGCTGCAGCAGCACAAACTTAGAGAGACTCCCAGTGACTAGGCCCAACAGACTGAACTTGGTATCCCAAGGCAGCACCCAAGGCCTTCAGACAAACTGAAGAACAGTAAGATGTAAGTCTGTGCCCTGAACCTATTCAGATATTGCCAGGTATACTAAAATCTCAATAGATCTACTGAAATATATGCTGGTCTACTAGGGTTGCCAGGTCAGAAGTATCCCAAAACCTGAGATTTTAGGGGCGGGCCCAAGTGATGTCATGGGGCGGGCCCGAGTGATGTCATTAAGCATGATACATTAAGCATCAATCACAGTTGCTTGAAGCATACAATTTAAAAAAGTATCTGATTGGAAATTAACATAGAAATCTTAGCTAAAAGATGGAGCATGGGTAGGGAACATTTAATCTAGCCTACATGCTTTCGGCAAGAAGGGTTTAAGTGCTGCCAGGCCAGGCCAGTCACCAGAAGGCCACTGTAGGAAGAAAGGAGCCTAGTGTTGTGGAGATGTTAGATGGAAGCATTCGGGAGTAAAGATGGATGCCCCTGAAGGCTGCAATTCTAAACACACTTACTAAGGGACTAAGCCCCATAGAACTCAACAGGACTTACTTCTGAGTATAGTTTGGATTGTGCTGTTGGTAAAGCTTGACTAGGGATCCTTTGCAAAGACATCCATATCCAAGCAGGGTTGGCAACCCGCTGCCTAGAATGCCCTGCCCTTATCTTTTAATGTGGCTGCTCCAAACTTCTTTACGAGTTGACCCTTCACCTCAGAAAGAGGTCTGAGAAATGAGTAAGAGAAGACTATCTACCCTTTCTGTCTACACTGTGGGCTGCTATAAACTCACTTTGACAGCCAACCCAATTCCAGTGAGTAATAATTGACAGAGAGAAAACACACATGGTTTGGTCTACCCTCACAGGCAGCAGCTTGGGAACAACAACTGCAGCCACACTTCCCAGTATGTGAATTCTCTTTTACCACTACTGGGCAAGAAACAAACTGCCATGAAACCAACAAGGTGCATCATCAATGGGTTTTAGAGGGTTGAGCTGAGCACATGGAACCACTGCTGTTGCTTCGATGGATGTAAGGGAGTGAGGTTAAAGGTAAATGAAATGCAAACAGAAAATGAAAAACAAAATACAGTGATGCTTTCCTAAATGCAATACCATACCAAAAACAACAAGATTCCTATGAGTAAGGCAGACAACTTAGCATCCCACAACCAGCCAGGATTCCTAACTGAAAACCAAAACTAAAAGAATCCTGGCAGCCATTCAGTTAATGCAGAATGCTGTGGCACGATTGATGACATGAGTGAGATCCTATCAGCACATAATACCTCTGCTCTGAAATCTGCATTGGTTGCTGATTTGCTACCAGGCCAAGTTCAAGCTGTGCTTTCCATGTTATGGGTGCCACATAGTACTGTATACCCTGTGCCAGCACATTGTATTAGCAATAATAGCTTTAAGCTGATCAATATAGTCAGAATATAGTTATGATTTACCTGGAAGCTTGTATTCCCCTTTCAGGCCCCAAGTATCCTTGGGTATGCCAAATCACCTCATAGCCACCTGCAGTCTAATCTAGGTGTTTTAATGAGGATATGAAGGCTTGCCCAGTATAATGCTGGAAAGTACCTTGTTAAACTTTAGACATGAATAAGAGCACTGATAGGCATAGATTCAAGGATGAGCATGTTGTTTAGCATAGGCAGGTGGATGGGTCGCAGGACGGTCAATGCACAGATAATGCAGCAGTTGCTCATTAGTGCAAAGTCAAGGAACGGTCAAGAAGAAGATAATATAGCAAGTTGCTTGTTAGCAAAGATGGAGATAAAGGGTAGCTATGCAGTTTGCCAAGGAAAGATGTCAAGGTGCTCCTGGAAAGATACTATAGTTTTCTAGCAATTAGTCTGCTTTGAAGATGTTCTGTGAGAAGGTCAGAACAGCCAATTATATATAAACAGGTGTCACTATGTATTACTTCAAAGTGTATAATATCATTAATCATATATGTAACCTCATGTGTATGCCAATGTTATGTGCCAAGATTTATGCTATATAAACCTGACCTATGCCCAGTATGGGTGTTCAGTCTGACACCAGCTACTGCAGAGCTGTGTGGCTGATCTACTTTTATTGGGAATACTTGGCAGAATGCTGTAAGTTACTCAATAAATTTTAACTCTTTGTAAGCAAACCTCTTGTCTGCATCTCATTTCTGGTAATCCAAAACAACCCGAAGGTATACAAGTACTTGTTCTGCTCTTGTAAGAAATCAGTCCTGTAAAGTAGCAGCATTTTGGATACTCTGTTCATAGGGTTTTCGTGGTAAGAGGTATTCAGAGGTGGTTTACCATTGCCTTCCTCTGACTTTGGACACATACCATACTTTGGACACATAATGAGAAGACATGATACACTAGAAAAGACAATACAGAAAAACAGAAGGGAGTAGAAAAAGAGGAAGACCAAACAATAGATGGATTGATTCCATAAAGGAAGCCACAGACCTGAACTTACAAGATCTGAGCAGGGTGGTTCATGACAGATGCTCTTGGAGGTCACTGATTCATAGGGTCGCCATAAGTGAAAATTGACTTGAAGGCACATAACAACAATGAAGTGGCAGCACCTATGCTTTGGAACTCCTTGCCTGTTGACATTAGGCAGATGCCTCTTTTCAGCACCTACTATAATCCTTTTTTTTTAGGCAAGCCTATCCACGCATGTAGAAACTATTGTGTTTTTAAATCTGTTTTTAATTCATTGTTGGTTTTATTAATTTGAATTTTTTTCAATACATGTCTTTAACTGTTTTTGCCAATAATTTTATTGTTTTAATTCTTTCTGTAAACCGCTTTTTTTTAAACAGATTTTTTACAATAAAGCAGGATATAACTGTTGTAAATAAAATACATAAATAAATTTTGGAGTCACAGCTTTTAAAAATGTTTTTAAAGTTGTTTTGTTTTAATATATTTTAAAGTCTGTTTTTATTATTTTTAAAGTGTTTTTAGTGCTTTTGTTTGCCGCTGGAAGGGTGGGATATAAATCAAATCATAAAATAAATAAATAAATAAATAAATAAAAATAAATAAATAAACTTCATTCACTCAACCCAAATTTCATAATCATGCCACTTTAAGCTGTTTTGCAACTGTTTATACTTGTTTTATGGTTATTGGTTTTTAAAGGGATTTATTTCTTATTGTGAGCTGCCTTATTTTCCAATCACCAACCCTAACTCACAGGGTTGTTGGAAAGACTCCATGCACACACACACTTGTAAAAATACACCCCATATAATAGTTTACTGTCAAACCAGTTGGTCATTGCAGAACATTTTTTTAAAAATCAGTATTAGTTTCCTACATAATAAAAAATGTGATACCTAGGTAAACCCTGCCTAATTGCTTTAAAATCGGATTGGAGGAGGAGAGAAAGATTTACAACACAAACACAATTCTTTGTTATGTTTACTCAAAAGTCCCATTAATTACAACACAATCCTAACCATGTCTACTCAAAAGTAAGTCCTGATGAATTCAATGGAGTCTACTCCAGGTACATGGGATTAGAATTGCTTTACTCCCAGAAAAGCAAGTATTGGATTAAATACTTTCATATTTTCAAGGTTTTCAAAGCACTGCCCTCTCCAACAGCCCAGGGTCTGACTCTTGCACACAAGAGAAAAAAAACTTTAAGCAATATTATTACTTACTCAAACTGAAGATTTCAAAGCCACCATTTCCTGACATTGCAATTAAGTGTAGGCACTGTCTGGCTTAACAAATCACAACCCTGCCTTCACTTATTGGCTACAATCCTGAAAGGGTGGGGTTAGAGCCAGAGCTTGGGAAAGTTATTTTTTTGAACTACAACTCCCATCAGACCAATCCAGTTGCCATCCTGGCTGGGGCTGATGGGTGTTGTAGTTTTAAAAAAGTAACTTTTCCAAGCTCTGCTAGGAGCTGCTATTACAGATCCATTGAACAGATTTAACAGTTGTGGGGGGTGGCTGATGTTTTGGTGTATATATCAAGAACCAGACCACCTAGAAATGTAATTTTTTTAAAAACTTGAAGCTGAGAGTCCCGAAATTAAGGTGGGTCAGCCGGAGAGGCGGAGGGGGCCCCCAGAAACCGGAGTCTCAGGCCAAAAATTGGAGATCTGGCAACCCTATGGTCTACTGACTGTCTGAGAAATACCTTTGAATGAAATTACTGATATTTGGCCTTACATGATTATTTTTTAAAATTCCACACAAAACAGCAATAAGCTCTACACAAGTTGCTCCTTCAGCCAGGCGACACAGTGGTGTCAAAGCAGAGCCAGAGTCAGACTGGCAGTCAGGTTCAGTGTGCAATCTGCCTTTGGCGAAAAGGTCTCCTTAGCTCCCTCTGCCAGAGTATTTTGTGCTGTCTGCAGAATCAAGTTGTTGTCAACCAATGAAGTTTTTTCAGAGGGTTTCTAGATGGTCTAGGTTAGACTCAGTACAGGCCTATGATTGGTATAGGCTAGGCAGTTTGGCAGTTTTTTTAAAGCATGGAAACTGAGTACTTTCTACCCTAATTTGTGGAAGCGCCTTCTCTATCAATGGCACCCTATTTATAGGATCATCTCCCCCTGGAACTGGGATGGAGACCAACCTTGTTGGGTTTTCAGTGTCTCCTGAAAACATAGTTATGTTTGGGTGTTACTGGTACATGGGCTTGAGAACTGTTCTAGTTTCTGAATTTATGAATGTAAATTAATTTGTATTTATTGTAATGCATTTTTATTGGCTTTAAATTTTGTTTATCAGATTGCCTTTTAAGGTTGTAAGGTGCTGTGGATGTATGGAAGGGAAATGTTTAAAAATACATACATACATAAAATGCATACAAGTCCAAACAATAACATCTGCAGTTCCAAGACATATATCATTCGAAGCTCCTGATCATATTATCTAGTCTTCTGGATATTAGGGACTTCAAGGTAACAGGGACTAGATCACTATGCACTAACCCACGAGCCCTGATTATACAGCCATGAGAATGGCTGTATACTATAGCCAGCGTGGATTTTTCACATTCCGCAATGTTAAATTAATACCCCCCATGCCATTCTGATGCTTCCCATAAGCTCATTTCAAAACAAAACTTTACAAAACGTATAGTCCTGAACTCAGAAACGCTTGCTTAACAACCCTCTCAATTTTCATGGTGATACACAAAACAGTCAGAGAGAACACAGTCCAAAGTGTAAAAAGAGAGAGAGAAAACCTCAGAGCCCTTTTGGACTTTTTTCTCTGAGAGTTCTCATAATCTGTTGAAATTCATTATAAAATCAGCCATGTTCACAGAGTACCTCTAATCCTAATACTGACCTTGCCCCATACTCTGACCTTCATCTTCTGCAGTTTGAAAGTTAAAAAAATGCCTGGCTGATTTTTAATTAATTTAATAGATTTTGGCTGGAACCCTATGATAGGACCGGGCATGCTCAGTAAGAACCAACTGTCAGTGTTCTAAAAGCCAGACT
Organism: Rhineura floridana; assembly: GCF_030035675.1. Taxonomy (NCBI): domain Eukaryota; kingdom Metazoa; phylum Chordata; class Lepidosauria; order Squamata; family Rhineuridae; genus Rhineura; species Rhineura floridana. The sequence goes on along the minus strand of NC_084481.1, from coordinate 59,123,175 downwards.
CACAGCTGCTGGGCTTGGCTAATCAGGGGGCCACACCCACACCAGACTTTGATTTTACTTGAGACAGTCATGGCTTCCCTCACAGAATCCTGGGAAGTGTAGTTTGTGAAGGGTGCTGAGAGGAGACTCCTGTTCCCCTGATAGAGCTTCAGTGGCCAGACTGGTTTAACAGTCAGCCACTCTGATTGAAGGTCTGTGAGGGGAACAGGGCATCTCCTAGCAACTCTCAGAACCCTTCACTAACTACACTTCCCAGGATTCTTTGAGAGAAGCCGTGACTGTCCAAGGTGAAATAAAGGCCTGGTGCGGATGTGGCCAGGGACAGCTTTGCTTTAAATTTGGGTGGGAGGCTACATGTGCCTGCTGTAGAATAAAAAGATGGGGGAAAGGCTGAAAAACAGTGATACTGTTCAAAATGTTTTCCTTTTGGAAAGGAAAGGAAAGGGGCTTCCCCTCTGCCCAGTGCCTGCCCACCCAATCTCCTTCGCTCCCCTCCCTGCCCCTCCCTCAGGTCAGTGTTCGACTACGACCTGAGAGACCAGGATTGGAATCCCCACACAGCCATGAACCACACTGGGTGACCTTGGGCCAGTCACTGCCTCTCAGCCTCAGAGGAAGGCAATGGAAAAACCACCTCTGAATACTGTTCACCATGAAAACCCTATTCATAGGGTCAACATAAGTCAGGATCGACCTGAAGGCAGTCCATTCCCATTTTCAAACATGATTGCACTGAAATAAATCCCATTGAACTTAAAAAGTATACAAGTGATCAAACCCATCCTCCCTTCTCCTCCCTCCTATTCCCTCCCTCTTGCCCCTTCCTTCCCCCTTCCTTTGCCCCTCCCTACCCATCCCCATCCCCTACCAATCTCCTTCTTCCCCTTACCCCTCCTTCCCCTCGCTCATCCCCATGGTCGGTTTTACCTATTTTAAGCATGACTGCACTGAAGCAAACGCCACTGAACTCTATAAGCATGCAAATGATCAAACCTCACCTCCCTCCCTTCCTTTGCCCCCCTCCAATACGCTCCTTCCTCTCCCCCTCCCCCTCGGTCAATTTTTCCTATCCTAACCATGATCGCATAGGAGTAAATCCCATTGAACTCAAGAAGCATGCAAATGATCAGACCTGCTTTTCCCCTCCTTCCCCTCTCCTCTCCCTTCCTCCTTCCCTCTCCTCTTTCTTCTTTCTCCTCCCCTGCCCACTCCAGCCCTCCCTCAATCCCCCCTCCCCCCCATGGTCAGTTTTACCTATCCTAAGCATGATTGCACAGGAGTAAATCACACTGAATTCAATAAACATGTGAATGATCAAACCTGTCCTTCTTCTCCCCTCCCCCTCCTGCCTGCTCCCATCCCAGTCCTCCCCTCTGCATTTCCTCCCCTCCCTCCTCCTCCCCTCCCCATCCCCTGTGGTCAGTTTCACCTATCCTAAGCATGATTTCAGGGGAGTAAATCCCACTGAACTCAATAAGCATGCAAATGATCAATCCATTCTCAGCAAACTTGGACAGGATCCCATTTCTTTCCTCCCGGATTAAAAAGCAGGGAAATTCACTAATAGGCCAAAAACTTGCTGTTTAACAACATACCTATAGCCCACAGATATTTCTATCAAACTTTAAAAAGCAGGGAAATTGCGCAACTACAGTGAATGCACCAGGGGAGCAGGAGACCTGACCTCTTTTCTGAGATATTGGACTGCCCTACGAAGTTGTCAAAATGCAAACACCATTTGGGTTGGTCTTTCACAGTCCAATCCACTTGCTGTGTAGCTTGGAAGAATTTGGTAACATGTTCCTCTGAGCATATGGTGAGTCGTGGCAACACCTGCAACCAGCCCAGATAATAGAAAGAAGACATGTGCTGTGCTGATCTTGTTTTAGCAGGAAAGGAAGCAACATTATTAGGACAGCTGATATAGTTCAGATGGTCACTCTAAATTTAATGTCTGATTTACTTTGCAATTTTAGTGAAATTTCCTATACGAAATTATTTTCTTTTGATTCTGTTTCTGTGAAGATGTGAACTACAACAACACTTTGCGAAATTTACACTAAAAAAACTCCGAACATAATTGTGGAATTGTTTATTTATTACATTTGTATACCGCCCCATAGCCGAAGCTCTCTGGGCAGTTTACAACAAATAATGGCGCTGACTTCTGCAAAATAGTCTCCAGTGGACCTCAGGAGTGTCTCAATTTGCACAAGATAAAACAGTGGGAGGTGAAATCTATTCTAGCAAAATTCTAGGTGTGCTCTATGTTTTTAATTGGCTGTGCCCACCTTGCCTTAAATAAAGTGGTTTAAACATAGCAGGCTGAAAACATGCATCCTCTTTTTTCCAACAGAGTCATTGTTGAAGTAGCAACATATTGTAATCAGTCTGATTTTATATCAAACTGCAGTTTCAGATTCAAGTTTTAATGCACCCAAAATAGAAAAAGAACAATACCTCCAGTTTGAAACACAAAAGGCTGTCTTCACCATCATATGACATTGACCAATAAAAAGGATTTGAAATTAATAAAAATAAATTTGACACAGATTCCTAGGATGAATAATGAGGGAAATAAAATTTTCTAGTTTAGATTCTCTGTAGAAACATTAGTAACACAGGAAAGAAGCAAAATAAGAAGAACACCAACAAACATACAAAAATATAATTCTCTATCTTTGGAGATGGCAGGTGTTGCCACAACTCACCATATGCTCAGAGGAACATGTTACCAAATTCTTCCAAGCTACACAGAAAGTGTGAAAGACCAACCCAAATGGTGTTTGCATTTTGACAAATTTGTAGGGCAGTCCAATATCTCAGAGAGGAGTTCAGGTCTCCTGCTCCCCTGGTACATTCACTATAGCTGCGCAATTTCCCTGATTTTTAAGGTTTGATAGAATAGCTGTGGGCTATAGGTATGTTCTTAAACCGCAAGGTTTTTTGCCTGTTAGTGTTAACCATGGTTTATTTGGTCACACCAACCCAGATGCTCACGACACTACAGAGGCAAGAGAAAACAAACCAAGTATTAGAGAAACAAGCTGTAGCTTGTTTGCTTGTCTATGAGATTACTCATGGGTTGTTGAACAAACCCGGGCTTGATGTTATGTAGAAATGCAGCCAATGTAGATCAACTAGTTGGCATACTTAATTGCAGATATATTCAAAGAAATAGGGGAGGGCAGAGTACCACCCTCAGAATAGGTCTTTCCTGCTTCCTTTTGCAAACTGTAGAAAGCCATTCCTGAAGATCCAGAAAGGCATAAAAGCAAATTAATCCACATACATCTGCCAGCGATCTCTTTCTGTTCTCTGCATAGGATAAACAGGTCTGTCTACACAAAAGGATAGACACAATAAGTCATCATGGTAACATTCAGTAATTTGTGGAAGAACATTTAAATCTTCCAGAACCTTCCAGTGCTGACACGGAAGTGGCCATTCTCTTACACAGAATCTTCAAAGGAAGACTCCTGCATGAAACTTCTGAATTAAAACTATGTAAGTTTGATTCTATTCATTTAAACTTTAATAGATGCAATGGTTTCCTATCCTACTATAAGCATTAATATAGCAATGTTAGGATGATTGTGTTATCACCAATTACTGCTGTTGTGAGTGATCATTTTGCTTACTTTAAACCAGAGATGAGGAACCTTTTTCAGACTCATTCTTTTCTGTACAACCTTCTGGGGGCCACATACGAAAAGTGGGCAGGGCCAGAGGCAAACGTGGGTGGAACAATGAATGTACATTTTGCCTTTGTATAGTAGACTATTTTCTACATACTGTAAAACACCCTTCTCTCTCCTCCATCTAGACAAGCAAGAGGCATTACCAGAGTTCAGTATGTTCCTGTCAGGCAAAAACACTTGAGGTACAAATCAAGACCAGTGAGGGGAAGAGTCTGAAGGGCCACATTCAAGCCCCAAGCCTAAGGATCCTTATCTGTCTAATGTGTTACAGCGAATTGTCACAGACTGTACTTCTTGGCCATTTGACCCCGCTGCCGACATTTCCCTCTCCTCTGTACCCATGTGTTTGCCAAAAGAGAATAACACTTCACACATGTGATGAAGCAGTAAGCTGTAGTCCTTGGAACTTTATGCCACAATAAATCTGTTAGCCTTTAAGTTGCCACAAGGCACTCTGTTGTTTTTAATCCACATGTTTTCAGACTATGTTCTTTGAATGTTGACAAGGGAGGTATGAGGGAAATATGCAACATTTCTATAAAAAGATGCTTGATGGTGCTCAAGCCAGTATGGGAGCTCTGCCATGTGCCCTGGAGTCCTGCTCCTTAAATCTACGTTTGCAAGGGCAGGCTGAAGTTGCTCAGTGGTGACAAGAAGAAACTCTGTATATACTCAGAGGCATATAGCCACATATTTTTAAAGAAAAGGTGGGAGACAGAGGTATAAAATAAGCATGGTTAAAAGTTAAGACCAACCACACCTGCAAACAGAGGTTGCTTTTCTACTTGAAGCACTCGGCCTCCAAAAATTCATAGAAATATACAGCACTTTCAAACTGCCTCTAGAAACATCGGCTCGATTCCAGTTCTTAATTAACTGTGTATATTTCTTCACTTGCACACTTTATATGGAGGTCATCTGAAGCTATAGGAATTTATTCCAGAACTATTGAGGAAGAAAAATAAAGCCTCCATCCAATAGGTTTCAATTAAAAGTGTAATCAAACATCCTAACTTTCATGATAATGATAATGATAATAATTATAATTAACTTAAATTAATATATATCACTATGTGGCAACAGATAAATTGGCAGCCGAGAGATTTTAATGCAAAACAATTATCTCTTGCAGAGGGAATGGGGAGATTACTACAATTTTAACAAATAAAAACAGAAATCATGTCATTTAATGAAGACTTCACAAAGAGGAGGGGTGGAAAATTGGCATGTACACATCTATAAGTGCTGAAAACCTGGTTCAGAATGCATTCAGTAGCTAAGTAAAGTGCTAAGAATGTTTGTAATGGGAACGCAAGTACCTTACACATGTTGCTAACCGCATATATAACTGCTAGTTCACATGAACACACACAGAGAGAGAGAGAGTTTTCTGCACATATAATGCCAACTTTGAGAGCACATGCAGCTCAGTGGGGCTTACTTGCAGATAGGTTCATGCTGCCCAAACCCCTTCTCTTCTGAAGTCTGTCACTTACTAATATTAATTTAAGCCCAAGTAGGGATGCCTTAGGAATTTGTGGATTCCAATACGAAATGACCTAACCTACACCTTTCAGAATCCTATGGAAATCAGAATTTTAAGTATCCTTTGGATTTCAGTTTCTGGAATTTTGCAACGTAATTCTCAGCTCAGAAATTATCAAGCTGTGTATCAAACTATGTATTTTAAGATAAAATACATTTGGAAATGTGTACTTGAACAGAAAATATATTCAAAAAACATATTTTGTGAAAAATGCACATTTTCATGTGAATTTCCAAAAGGTTTTGCAGATCGATGAAAAACAGGATGGGACAGACTTATGAATGAAGATATGCAAAACTGACATAGACCAGAAGTATTGTACACTGATCCACCCATCCATACAATAAATGAGAACCATTTTGCAAATTAAATGTGCACTGTAGTCAATGACATTTTCCCATTCAACTCACAGATACTAGAAATGCCAAAACCAATAAAACATTACTGGTTAAAATAGCCCAAGGCGGACAGCTTCACAGAAATACTAATTCTGGGTGTTTTTGAGACCATCTCTAAGGAAAGATAAAAAGTATATTTGAAGGATACTTAAACTCTCATTTAACATATTAAAACAATGGCAAAATATATTGACGTGGATCAGCAAAGATTGGAAAGTTAATAAAACACTGACTAGAATGATTTAAGTACACAGAGAAGGAATTCCAAACATTGTCTAAGAAGTTGAAAGATATTACAGCTACTTTGTATCCTTTATTCAAGCTAAGGGCAATTAAAATTTAAGGAATAATTTTCCTTACATCTCCAGGAACAGAGGTTTCTGCCTTGCCAAAAGCAACGCACTGTGGCCAGAAGTATTTCACACCCTATGAAAAACAACTGATTAGCCTAAAGCAAGGGCTCTTGAGGTGGTTTCACTATACATAAAATCTGTAACTACAAATCAAGTTATTAATCAAGTGCTGGGTGGATCCTAGGAACACATGGCCAGAGACCCATTTATACTGCATGGATTTCCATTACACGGTGTGGGACCACAATACCTTGTGGAACGCCTCTCCCGCTATGAACCTACCCGTTCACTTCGTTCAATATCCAAGGCCCTCCTCCGGGTACCAACTCATCAGGATGCCCGGAGGATTGTTATTAGATCTAGGGCCTTTTCTGTGGTGGCCCCCGAACTGTGGAACAGCCTACCTGTGGAGATACGCCTGGCGCCTTCGGTACTTTCTTTTAGGCGCCAGGTTAAGACCTGGCTATACTCCCAGGCATTTTAATGTTCAATGTGTTTCATTAAATTTTTTTTTCGTTTAACTTGTTGCTGATTTTATTGTAATTTTATTGTAATATTGTATTTTAATCTTGTTCTGTTCACCGCCCAGAGAGCTATTCGCTATGGGCGGTTTAAAAATGAAATAAATAAATAAATTATGAGATTCCTGTACAGTTATATTATATGAATGAATGCTGATGTGGGAACTGGACGTCAACACTTAAGGGAAACACAAGTATCCATAGTTTTAGGGACGACTGCAGTGTGATTGTCAGCACCGTGTATAAAATGCAGTCTGCAGCAGGATGGTGGTGGTGGTGCCCAGTTGGCACTGACCTTTCTCAATAGAAGTCCCCGATTTATGGAATGCCCCCTAGTGAGGTGCACCTTTCTCCCTCATTAACATTCAGGAAGAATTTAAAACATTCTTGTTAACTCAGGCATTTAAAGCCTGAATGATACTGTTCTTAGCAACCTTGAAAATATTAGCTGTGAGGATATGTGACTGTTTTTACAAGTGATGTTTTTTTTAAAAAAGTTTAAATTATATGTATTTATTTATTAAAACTGTATTGTTTTGCTGCTTTGTTGTTTGCCACTCTGGGAATCTTTGGGAAGAGGAGTGGAAAAGAAATTTAATCAATCAATCAGGAATGTTTGCAAAAATTAGAAAAAGAACTGTCAAATACCAATAAAATAAACTGAATTACTGGACATTTCACTCAACCAGCAACTTGTTGCACTGTATTCTGATCTTACAAGTAATCAAAATCACCCCGGGAACCATTTCTGTTTGGCTGATCAAGATGGGACTGAGGGACAAGTCAAAAAACACTTTCCACACAGCTGCTTGCCCATGTGAATCTATAACTACAAATTCAATACAATGGATTGTTTATTCTTTACAAATCAACACATCACTTCAGGAAGACAATGCAGGCTAGGCTGTGAAAGTAGATCGGGGATAGCAGTTTCATATGATCAAAGCATTACTATAAATATCACGTAATCACATGATTATGCAATATGGACATCACCAGTTGAATCACTCATAAAACTGTGTGATCTATCACAGTAGCCCATCATGTGACTAGATCATTAGCAGTGTATGTAAGTTTAGTAAGTAATGCATCAGTAATGGAGTGATATTCAAGGAACTACCACAGATTAGAACCACTTATCTGGAACAAGCTCAATGATATACATCCATTTGTTAAGATGGGTGCTGGGCTTCCAAGGGCAGGGGAACATTGGAAGGCCCTGTGTTGATAGCCCTGGTCCTCCTCTTTCAGCACACAAAAAGAGCCACAACTACAGGACTGTTGGCTTCTTCTTCTTTAATAGGCTTAACACAACACCTACACTTCCCCCAGTGAATACCCTTCCCCCAGTTCCAGCAGGGAGCTAGACTGAGGCTTACACCTCTCCCTGTAGCCTGCCAACCTCCCCAGTTCCCTGCCAGCCCCTTTTCCCTGTCAGGTTTTGGCAGCATTAGAGCTCCAGTCAGGTGTTCTCCTACTCTGAAGGCTCACTGTCAACAGCTGGGTCTCACCCCAGCTGTTCCTTATTTGCCTTGTCTTCCAGCCCTTCTTCTTCACCCAATTCAGTTGACTTGGGGACCTGATGCTGCATCCACACAGGACTAAAGCCAAGGGGTCAATGGGAGGTCCTCCACATTGGGTATTCACAACACTACCCCAATGGGTTTTTCCTTTTTTACACAGGAATTAAGGTTCCACCCAGCAGACAATCTAGCCTTCTTTTAATGCCCAGATTGACCATGAAGGAACCAAGCATGTACTACATAAGTACATAACCATAAGGATTTTATACGATGGCAGAATGTCCCTGCACAAAGTGATGTTTCATGAACAATTATAAGGCAACAGTCAATTTATTCACAAGATACAGGCATACCCCGCTTTAACGTTCGCAATGGGACCGGAGAGTATATTTTAAGTAAAAATCTACTTTAAGTGAAGCAATTGTCTTCACTTGTATTGCACGCAATCACCACTAGATGGCAGCGGCGTCATGCCAATAAAATGTACATTATTGCGAAGCGCGCAAACATTAAGCAGAGTATGGGGACGTATGGAGCATGTACGTTATAGCGAGGCAACGTTAAGTGAAGCAACGTTAAGTGGGGTATGCCTGTAATTTAAATTTCTGTTTAATGTGAGCATATGGGTTACAATGCAGTCCTAGCTGACAGTCCAAAAAGGATGACATCATACTGTGAAGCCAATTAAAGATATGGACTGGGGACTAAAGAAGGAGGAACAGTTCAATTATGAACAAGAAAAAAGGGACCTCTCAGAAGCCAGTCATGGAATTCCATACAGAATTCCATACACGAGAGTGGCTGTATACTATAGTCAGCATGGATTGTTCGCTTTCTGCAATGTTAAATTGAAAATATCCCACATGCTATTCTGATGCTTCCCATAAGCTCTTTCAAAACAAAACCTTACGAAACGTATAGTCCTGAACTCAGAAACGCTTGCTTAACAACCCTCAAAATTTTCATGGCGATACACAAAATAGTCAGAGAGAATTGAGAGTTCAAAGTGTAAAGAGAGAGAGAGAAATACCTCTTTTGGACTTTTTTTCTATCGGAGTTCTCATAATATGTTGAAATTCATTAAAAATCAGCCATGTTCACAGAGTACCTGTAATCCCATTACTGACCTTGCCTCATACTCTGACCTTCATCTACTACAGTTTAAAAGTTAAAAAAATGCCTGGCTCATTTTAAATTAATTTAAGAAATTTAGCATTACAGTCAATGATAAGCCTGGGCATGCTCAGTAAGAACCAACTGTCACTGTTCTAAAAGCCAGACTCACAGCTGCTTGGCTTGGCTAATCAGGGGGTCATACCCAGGGCAGACCTTTATTTCACTTGAGACAGTCATGGCTTCCCCCAAAGAATCCTGGAAAGGGTCGTTTGTGAAGGGTGTTGAGAGGAGACTATTATTTCCCTGACAGAGCTCCAGTGACCAGAGTGGTTTAACAGTCAGCCACTCTGATTGAAGCTCTGTGTAAAGTGAAATAAAGACCTGGTGTGGATGTGGCCAGGGACGGCTTTGGTTTAAATTTGGGTGGGAGGCTATACATGCCTGCTGTAGAATAAAAAGGTGGGGGAAACCCTGAAAAACAATTATACTGTTCACCATGTTTTCATTTTGGAAAGGAAAGGAAAGGGGCTTCCCCTCTGCCCAGTGCCCACCCACCTAATCTCTTCCTCCCTCCCCCTCCCCTTCCTGTCCTCCTCCTCCCCTCCCTGCCCCTCCCTCAGGTCAGTTTCACCTATCCTAAGCATGACTGCACAAGATGTACATTCCATTCAACTCAATAAGCATGCAAATGATCAGAACTGCCTTTCCCCTCCTTCCCCTCTCCCTCCCTCCTCCCTTCTTCTTCCCTTCCCCTCTTCCTTCTTCCTTCTCCCCTGCCCACACCAGCCTTCCCTCCCTCCCCCCCCATGGTCAGTTTTACCTATCCTAAGAATGATTGCACAGGAGTAAATCCCACTGAACTCAATAAACATGCAAATGATAAGACCTGCCCTCCTCCTTCCTTCCCCCTCCTGTCTGCTCCCATCCCCCTCCTCCCCTCTGCCCTTCCTCCCCTCCCCATCCCCTGTGGTCAGTTTCACCTATCCTAAGCATGATTGCAGGGAAGTAAATCCCACTGAACTCAATAAGCATGCAATAAGCATGCCACCCTGGGCTCCTTCTAGGAGGAAGGGCGGGATATAAATAAAATAATAAATAAATAAAATAAAATAAATAAATGATCAATCCATTCTCAGCAAACTTGCACAAGATCCTATGTCTTACCTCCCGGATTAAAAAGCAGAGAAATTCATTAATAGGCAAAAAACCTTGCGGTTTAAGAATGTACCTAGAGCCAACAGATATTTCTATCTGAAAAGCAGGGAAATTGGGCAACTATAGTGAATGCACCAGGGGAGCAGGAGACCTGACCTCTCTGAGATATTGTACCGCCCCACAAATTTATCAAAATGCAAATACGACTTGGGTTGGTCTTTCAAGTTCCAATCCACTTCCTCTGTAGCTTGGAAGAATTTGGCAACATGCCTCTAAGCATATGGAGAGTGGTGGCTACACCTGCAGTCAGCCCAGATGACAGAAACAAGACATGTGCTGTGCTGATCTTGTTTTAGCAAGGAGGAAGCAACAATATTAAAACAATTGATATCGTTCAGATCGTCACTTTAAATATGTTTGACTTACTTTGTAATTTTAGTGAAGTTTCCTTTAGTAAATCATTTTCTTTTGCTTCTGTTTCCATGAATATGTGAAGTACTGCAACACTAAAAAAAGCTCCAAAAACAATTGTGGAATAATGGCACTGAATGTGCTGCAGAATAGTTTCCATTGGACATGAGAAATGTCTCAGTTTGCACAAGATAAAAAAGTGGAAGGTAAAATATATTCTAGCAAAATTCAGGTGTGCTCTGTGCTTTCAGTTGACCATGCCCACCTTTCCTTAAGCGGAGTAGTTTAAGCATAACAGGCTGAAAACATGCATCTTGGGCAGGCCAAGTGTTTTTTTCCAACAGCTCGAGTCATTGCTGAAGTAGCTACATATTGTAATTAGTCTGATTTTACATCAAACTGCAGTTTCAGATTCAACTGTTAATGCACCCAAAATTGAAACAGAACATAACCTCCAGTTTGAAACACAAAAGGCTGTCTTCACCATGTGACGTTGACCAATAAAAAGGATTTGAAATTAATATAAATAAATTTGACACAGATTTCTAGGATGAATAATGAAAGAAATATAATTTTCTAGGTTAGATTCTCTGTAGAAACAGTAGTAACACAAGAAAGACGCAAAGCAGAAGAACACCAACAAATATACAAAAATGTAATCTTTGGAGATGACAGGTGTTGCCACCACTCACCATATGCTCAGAGGCACATGCTACCAAATTCCTCCAAGCTACACAGCAAGTGGACTGTGAAAGACCAACCCAAATTGTGTTTGCATTTTGACCAATTTGTAGGGCAGTCCAATATCTCAGAGAGGAGTTCAGATCTCCTGCTCCCCTGGTCCATTCACTATAGCTGCCCAATTTCCCTGCTTTTTAAAGTTTGATAGAAATATCTCTTGGCTATAGGTACATTCTTAAACCGCAAGGTTTTTTGCCTATTAGTGAATTAGAATATGTTAAGTCCCTCTATCTCAGGCTGGCCATGCTGATGGTTTTCAAACATTTCATAAAACTACTGTTATCTAAAAAGGAATCATGAAGCCTTTTTGGGGTGAAATTAACAGATATTAAAGTTAAGAAACAAACCATGGTAAGTAGTCATATCAGCACAGACTTGTTACTTCACACTTATGGTTCCAGGTATGCAAGTAAATATGATGCAATGGCAAGTAGGTTAACATTGCATCAAACATCATAGTTCCTTTAAATCTGGCCATAACCCTGCAGTCTCCTGATTTAATGGATGGTTCCATTTACACAGCCATGAATATGAATGTACAACCTGGTATTGAGCAGCTGGTGACCTTAAAGCATCCTGCCTTCAGCATCATATGAACCGACCCGGACCCTGCATTCATCATCAGAGGCCCTTCTGTGTGTGTCTCCTCCATGGGAGACTCACAGAGTGGCAACAGGAGAATAGGCCTTTTCAGTGGTGCCCCTGCTCCAGTTGTGGTGCTCTCTCCAGGGAGGCAAACTGGTGCCATCTTTATCCATCTTTAGCACCAAACAAAGACCTTCCTATTCACCTAGGCCTTTGGTGTTCCAGCTACTCTTCCTGTATTTGATGGGTTTTAAGTTTTCAGTAAGTTCAGTAAATTTTTATTGACTATTATGTATGCTTTGGTTTGGCTTTTAATGTATAGATAGACTTTACTGGCGATGTGTGTTTTTATCCTATTTTTTAATGTAAGTAGTTTTGAATCACTTCAATGAGAAAAGCATCTAACAAATAAATTAAATAATAATAATACTATAATCATCATCATCACATGGACTGCCTTCAAATCGATCCCGACTTATGGCTACCATAATAGCCATAAGGGCATAATAGGGTTTTTATGGGAAACGGTATTCAGAGGGGGTTTACCATTGCCTCCCTCTGAGGCTAGTCCTCCCCAGCTGGCTAGGGCCTGCTCAGCTTGCCACAGCGGCACTAGCCAGCCCCTTCCTGGTCTGCAACTGCCAGCTGGGGGGCAACTGGGCTCCTTGGGACTATGCAACTTGCCCGCAGCTGCACAGGTGGCAGGGCACGTAACCCTGAACCACTCACTGTGGGGGTGATCTTTACCTGGCCTTTGACACCCAGGAGACACGAGTAGGGATTTGAACTTACAGACTCTGGCCTCCCAGCCAGGCTCTCCTCCCCACTGTGCTACACCAGCTGCCATCATCACATAGATTGCTCTATATGATTGCCCTAGCACAACATCCTTCTGCCAGCCAACAAATCAAGTCTCAATAATTCTCTATAGGTCTTAAAAGAAAGAGAACTATCC